>NC_079225.1:41052807-41112807 GCF_029633865.1 Lampris incognitus | reverse complement strand
GACAAGTGGGGGGGGGTTTAGTCTGCTGTTAGCGTGCAATTGTTGTCGTCGTCATCGTTGTTACGGTTTTTGTGGCTAAGACGGCAAATTTGTATTTTCCTACCGGTGCAACAAGTTCCTGGAGCGGTGCAAATCCAAATGTGTGGATCCTTGCATGGCCGAGACCCACCGCACGAAGTTTCAACAGTCTTGTTGTTTGCTCTCGCTTATTAAACGCCGCACATAAAGTTACCCGTTATTCCCCAATTACACGTTATCCATTAGTCCCCAATTACTTATCAAAACAGATATGATGGTACGTAGATACTCTTTGTGCACGTTATCACAGCTCAGAACCTTCTCTCATCGTCTCCTCGTGATAAGAATCTCACCAAGCCCCGGTTCCTAGCATGTCTAAACCCATTTAGCAGTTAAAATAAAGGGAGGCCGAATTCAATAAGGAACGTAACGCTAACAAAAGCGGCTTTAAGCTAACGCAGGCCAGGTTCGCGCTACCGGCCTCATATATCACCTGGCATATTTTCGCAGGACTGATTTCTTTTCCCTGCTCGGAGACGTTGACATTTCCAGCGATGATTCATTATCGATGAACCGATTCGGTCTCAAAAATCGACTCCGTAAGTCGACCGAGCGCACGAGCTGTTTTTCAGAGACGCCCCTCCCTCGCACTGAATTACGCCCTCTCACACCCGGGGGGCCAGTCTAGTGGAGGTCGAGCCCTCGGCTGTTACCCAACTAGCAGGCACATCGGGGCAATCGAGGGGGGGGGGGGGGGCATCTCAGCATTCATCGATGAGGAAAGGTAGAGGAGGGCATTTCTCGTTCATTTCCCCACCCCCCCCTGCTCGGAACCCCCCCCCCGCCCCCCCCAAGGCCAAATTCAAACCTGCGTCCTCCCAGGCACAAACTTGTTTCTGTGTCTCCTTGGCTCCTCATCCTCCTCCTCCTCCTCCCCTCGTGGGATAGAAATCTGGCCGCAAAACCCATCGCGCCACACCTGAATTCCACATCCACTACTGTATTTACTCGAGCGAGGAGGAGCTTTCGCATGTGGATGACTGGCAGTTGATATCACTGGATAACACATGGAGGCAACTTCGCCCGCATCGCAGGTAACCCAGGCTAATCACCGCCGACCGCAAGATGCGGACTATTAAGATACGTCTTCCACCGCTCTCCCCCGAAGCGTTTTCCCAGGCGACGCGACACAAGTTTAAGATTAGCGTTTCTTTCTAATCCTATAGCCACATTGTCTTGCCTCGTTCACACGTTCACAGCCCGACCACACCCATCATTTGTTTATTTTCCTCATTTTCCGACCGCAAAAAAAAAAAAAAAAAAAAAATCCACCACCCCGTCTGCCACCTGGTTTTAGTTTCGATTCAAATACCCCATCAATAAAAAAAAAAAAAAAAAACATTCAAAGACCGTGTAGCATTTTCTCCCCCCCCCCCAGTTAAACGCCACACTAACCGAGACTTAATCAGCGGCACTACGGCGGCGTCTCGCTCTTTATGGACATGAAGTCTTCCTGATGCGCCGGCGTGGTGGAAGCACAGAAAAACAAACGACGGCAACAATCGATGATGAAGAACTGGGGAAGTCACACCCCCCCCCCCCCGGGGCCAGAGACGTTCTCGCTCTTCCTTTTTAATGTGGACTCAGCCCGATGACTCCTCTTCATACTCCCATGTCAGCCAATGTGGAAACGGATGACCACAGGGGTCAACGATCTATAATGGCCTTAAAGGGGCATTTCTCCTCAGGACTAGCCGCAACAGTGAAGGGGGGAGGGGGGGGGGGGGTGCGCAAAAAAACAAATTTACAAATGCATAATCTACAAAAGGGCGCATCTGGTTTACATTAGCCGAATTGCTGAATGAAAAAATTAAATTAACATTTAAGACTGGCGTGACTTCCAAGCATTTCTGCCAAAGTGGTCACAAATTGGGCCTTGCGCTGTATCGCCCACCGGTTTGTGCCCGGCATGAGGACCGCGGCTGTTGCGGAGGAACGTGGGACTGCTATACAGCGGCTGAGATGACGACCCCGCCGCGCTACGTTAATAGCCGCTGTGATGGTGGTTATTCGTCACCGTTATTCTTGGCGATTTAGCCCGCGGGGTGGCACGGCAGGTTGGGGAGGGGGACCGCCATTCAATTTGGAAAATATAAGTTCAAGCCCTGGGCGACGGCGATCACCCAACCGGCTGAAGAGTCTAAGAGCAAGTATTCCTACCAACTGACTGGTCGTGACTGTGTGGCTGACCCCTGACCTCTGTGTGAAGGTCCAAAGAAGGGAGACTTTCCCTGCAGGGATCTGTAAAACATTACATAATTGCTATTTCAGGATCAAAATGATTTCATTGCACTTTTTTTTGAACCCCCCCCCCTCCTTTTTTCTACCCAATTGTATCCGGCCCATTACACCACTCTATTCCTGGTTGCTGCTCCACCCCCCTCTACCGATCCGGGGAGGGCTGCAGACTACCACATGCCTCCTCCGATACATGCGGAGTCACCAGCCGCTTCTTTTCACCTGACAGTGAGGTGTTTCGCAAGGGGGGCGTAGCGCGTGGGAGGATCACGCTATTCCCCCCCAGGTCCCCCTCCCCCCTGAACAGCCGCCCCGACCGACCAGAGGAGGCGCTAGTGCAGCGACCAGGACACATACCCACATTTGGCTTCCCACCCGTGGACACGGCCAATTGTGTCTGTAGGGACGCCCGACCAAGCCGGAGGCGACACGGGGAATCGAACCGGCGACCCCCGTGTTGGTAGGCAACGGAATAGACCGCCACGCCACCCGGACGCCCTTTCATTGCCCTTTTTACACTGTGTACTTAGATCCTAATTATAATTTTTTTGTTGAAAACGCAGCCGGCAAATTAAAGGTGAACCTTTCGATAAGACGGAACCCTACAGCCGACACTAAAAACCAGCTTCTCTGGCAGGGGCGAGAGACGACTTCCGTCGATCAGCTGAAATTTTGGAAGTTTTATTCATAGCTTTACTTCAACTGCAAAAGGGCGTTTCACCCGTCCCGATGACAGACTTGCTTGACCCGCGAGCGCTAACGTCAAGCCCCGGACGATTACCGGCCGTCCCTTGTAAAGCCCTGTAAGAAACCAGCTCTGCATTACTCCCGAATCTAAAAGGACATTCCTACCCACAGATTTCTACAGACACACACAAACACAAACACACACACACACACGCACAGGCAAAGGCGCGTTCACCAGACCAACAGACCGACTAGTCTAAGTTATGGCAGCCAAAAGAGATCAGAGAATTTCAAGAGGCTGGATCCAGGCCCGTCGTGACACTTACTACTAGGCTGGTGCCAGCAAAGCCGCAGAGCTGAGTGACAACCCACTTGGCAAACGGTTAATAGACAAACTGTTTGCAGTGAGCGGTCATAAAAACCTACAGCGCTGAAAAAGCGACTCATGCCAGACCGAATTATCATAATTACACGAGGCCTTGTGATTTAGATTTTCGCTTCTTAAACGGGGATTCGCGGATCTGTAGCTCCAAACTTCTCGTTCTATCCACTCCTATTTGATCGAGGCGCGAGTAAAAACTCTCACAAAAGAGGTTATTGAAAACAAAAAAGGAGGAGGGGGGGGGGGAGGGCCCCATCTTAGATCTATTTCAGGCCTGTGGAGCGATTCTCCATACAGGTTTGTTTGGACTACGCGCGATCATCGTTAACTCCCGTTAAAGGCGGATCGGCTGACTCGTTGGCGGCACTGAGCGTTTGTAAACCGACCAGACAGAGGACGCACATGAAGAACTAAAGGGTGGTCTAACCGGGGGAACTGACACATAGGAAGGCTGGAGGGGGGGGGGGGGGGGGGGGAGAGGCATCAAAGCATGGAGAAGATGGACGTCTGTAATTCCAGCAGTCGTGTCATTATCCTCAGCGTCTCAGCAGCTGATCTCGAGACGGGACCTCTGGAAAAACACCAGCAAACGCAAGCGGTCCTTTCAAGGCGAGGCTAACGCGAAGCCTACGCCTTCTGTCGATCCAAACCGCTCCGCTGTGCATCCGATGACGCTGCCAGCTGAAAACCACTCCTCTGCAGGCCGCGCCGCCAGGGAAAAGGCCGATCCTTCCTGGCAGCGGACGGAGGAGCGACAAGCAGAGGAGAAGCTCTGAAGGAAGAACTGCACACAACCGTCCAGCGAATACTTTGTTTTCAGTCTTTCTCCGCCCCACTTGTCGCGAGGTTTTCATGCTCTTCGAACCACCAGCGTGGCAAGAAGCCCCTTTATCTGTTTTTGCCATCACATCATAAGGCCTTTCTGAGACGCCAGGAGTCCACCGTAAAGGTCGGCCTTCAGAATGAGCGTCGACAAAATGCCAACTCGTTATCATGAAGGTAGAACAAGTAGGATTTTCCTAAAAAATAATTTAATATATATATATATATATATATATATATATATATATATATATATATATACATATATCAGTCATCAGACCCTGTCCTCTGCCTGTGTTTTCTTATGTTTCTTATTTTGTTGTATACGGGACGTTGCTGGGCATTAACCTTTGGGCAGCGGGATTCTATAAAGACACAGCTAGCAGGTGAGGACATTGCGTTGTGGTCTAGTCCGTTGCCTATGGGGATCGCTGGTTCGAATCTCTGTGTTACCTACGGCTTGGCTGGGCATCCCTACAGACACAGTTGGCCATGTCCACAGGTGGGAAGCCGGATGTGGGTACGTGTCCTGGACGCTGCACTAGCGCCTCCTCTGGTCGGTCGGGACGCCTGTTCAGGGGGGGATAGCGTGATCCTCCCACGCGCTACATTCCCCCCGGAGAGACTCCTCACTGTCGGGTGAAAAGAAGCGGCTGGTGACTCCACATGTCTTGGAGGAGGCATGTGGTAGTCTGGAGCCCTCCCCGGATCAGCAGAGGGGGTGGAGCAGTGACCGGGACAGCTTGGAAAATCGGGTAATTGGCTGAGTACAATTGGGGAGAAAAGGGAGGGGGGGGGGGGAAAGAAAAAAACCTAGTGAGCAAGTAAGTGCCAGATCGAAATCGTAGCACACATCCAAGAGGAAGCTACGACAACGGCAGACACGGCGCCGAAAGGTCGCTAATGTAGCGAGGCGAAACACCAAGCGGACAAAGCTCCTTCCAAAATGAGAGGGAATCTGGGACAGGCTTTCGCCCGCTGGCGAGCACTGAAGGGGAGGATGGGGAACGAAGAGCGACGCGGAGTTGGCCTGTACACCGGGATGTGTTCTGGCAACTCTGGTCGGCGGGGGGGGGGGGGGGGGGGGTCCTTCTGGTGACCTTGAGCCGGGGGAGGTGGGGCCAACTTCGACCATTGTGTTTACAAACCGCAACCGACAAACCCAACGCGTTCGAACCTTTAACCCGATACAAGAAGAGGTGTTCGGCATCGGCGTGAGCATGTACACACACGAGACAACGGCTGTGTTCTGTGCAGCAAACTCCGTCTTAAAACGTTTACTTTAACGAGAAAATAAGCGACGTTATAAAACCTGAAGACGTTTGGTACGGCGCAACATGTTAGGATTGTATCGGCTCATCTAGCCAACAACAGATTTTTTTGGTTTTAACTACTGCCTCTATAACTACTATTGTTACGATCCCCTTGCACTACTACCGCAATAACTTCTAATTGTCGACATTAGACTATTTCCACTATAACCAATACTGTTATTCTGCCTAGGAAAGCTCAGCTCGAAACCTGCAAATCAAATAATCCAAAATACAAATGCATATTTGACATTTCACTTTTCTGCATTTATGACGGATGATAAAATCTGTAGTATCGCAGCCTTAAATGGATCCTTGTGCAACAGTCTGCAGGAGTGCAGCCTCGGTCCTGAGGACCCCCCCCCCCCTCCCTCCCTCCCTCCCTCCTCCCCGCTTGACTTGCCTCAGGGCATTATATGTCAAGACCACAGCCCCGAGTTTAAAATAGAAACTTCACCAACGAGAAAACGCTTATCCTGAACCGCTAATCTTTTTGTTTGGCCTCTGCCAAGAAAATCCGAATTAAGAAAGAAGGGTGCGAGCGATCTAGAAAAGCGAAACTGGATATCTGAGAAGAAGAGGAACAAATGGCGAGCGCAACAGCAACGGGGCTCGGCAGGGCAGCTTTCCCTTGCGTTGTGCAAACATTAATTGCCACGTGACAAGTCTCAACACGGGACTCCCAATTCGGCAGGTAGAGGAGAATCTATAGGCTTCAACTTCCGCACACCGACTCCCGAGACGACGGCGGGGGCTCTCTTTTCAGCCGCGAAGCGTTCAGCCACAGCACGTACGCCTCCGGACCCCGCGAGGGGACGCGTCGCTTTCACGCCACGTCGGGCCCAAGCGTGCTCGGACATAGGCTAGACCGCCGCAAAACTGCCGGAACCTGCGAGCAGCGTCGCGCTATCCGTAAGGGCGTACACCAAACATTGACACACTAGTCCAGTGTTTCTCGACCCAGTCCTCAAGGACCCCCCCCCTATCCTGCAGGTTTTCATTGTAACCCTGCATAGGCAGCCCCGCTTGTACTTACTCAACCGGTCATCTCACAGCACTTCATTATGTAAAGGTGTGCAAACTCAAGACATTCATCGCTGATTGGTTGAATAACTACAAACAGGTAACCTATTCAGGGTCGCAAAGAAAATCTGCAGGATGGGGGGGGGTCCTTGAGGACTGGGTTGAGAAACACTGCACTAGTTTCTATTGAGCGTGAGGATGGGGGAGGTTGGGGGCTTGCATAGGACCGATTCACCGTCGTGAGAGGGGGGGGAAGAAAAAAAACCCTACAGAGAAAAAACAAAAACAAAACATTCAGGCAACGCTAACCTTTAAAAAGGGCCAAAACCGTCGGTAAATAAACCAGCTGGACGCCTGTCTGATCACTTTATATCGCGGCATAGCACGGAGTCAGCGCAGCAGCAGCAGCAGCAGCAGCAGCAGGGCTCTGGCCCCTCCAGCCGGACCAAATAACTGAACAGCTAAGCGCTTTCTGCTCCATGTATTATTATTTATTGTTCCCACTGGTGCGCGTCTGTGTGGATCCTGTTATATTTGGACCTGGCTTCCCAGACCACTAGCTCCCCCCCCCCTCCCCTCCCCCCCAGCCTTTTTTTTTTCTTCGCGGGACAACTCTCTTAGATCCCCTTCCAAACGCTGTGCCGGAACAACAAGGTGCGGAGCGCCGGCGCAAGGAAAGGACAGAGAAGACAGGCGGCGCTTTGTTGACGGGTCGGAGAGGAAACGGACGGGCGGACGGACGGGCGGACGGACGGACAGACGGCGGCGGCGTCGCGTGGAGCTGAATTATTGCGAGAGCGAGAAAAGGAGTACTGGGGGGGGGGGAAAGGGGGAGATGACGGTTATCGTGCGGCGAAGAGCAGGATAACTCGCCCCCTGGAACGATTTACGGCGTAAACACAAAACCACCTGAAGTGGTGTCAACCCATCTTCACATGACCAACCGGTGTTGCATACTCCGGCAACAGCTCGCGCTCAAAATGGAGGGGGGGGGGGGGGGACCAACTGAATGATGGGGTGATACTACCAAGATGTTCAGTCCTCTCACCCCCTCCCACACACACACACACACACAGTACCTAAGCTGTGTCTTAAAACTATGTGCATGCACATGTACACAATCCTAAAATCAGTACCAGACACGCTGCACAATGTCAAATCTAGAGTACAACTTCCTTTACATTAAACTAATTCATTTAACTCGTGCGAGGCCTTCTACTGGCTGGCATCAACGGACCAGCCGTGGGTTTTCGTCGATGTCGATTTTACCGCACGGCATTGTGGGTATGAAACGGATCGGTATTTACTGTTCTTTTCGCCGCTACCTGCTCACTCCAGCCTGGAAAACAATATAACGTCCCAGCGTCATCAATCACAAAACCTGCTAGAATCCGCCTATCAGGTTTAAGGCAATTCATCCGACAGTCTAAATAGCACATATCGCAACATATCCCGTATTCCTGCACCATGACAGCAAGAGATTGCAGTCTCAAGAAATTCTTACCTTCAACTACGAAACCCTTTCAAGACCGAGTCGACGGGAGTTTCATCATCCCAACGTCGCACGAACTCAATAAGGGTCTGTGCGCTGACCCACTGAGAGAGGATCCATGTTTATTTTCATTACACATTTAGTGGCTAAGAGGTTAGCGCTCTTGCCTCATAGTGAAGGGGGTCCTGGGGAGGGGAGGGGGGGGGAAGAGGTGTCGGGTCAATCCCGGTCCTTGTGCGGAGTTTGCATATTCGCCCCGTGTTCCCGTGGGGTTTCTTCGGGTGCTCTGGTTTCCTTCCAGGGTCCAAAGCCATCGGAGACGGCCGAGCTGGAAACCATATACCGCCCATAGGTGTTAATGTTGCGCGAGTGTGTGTGTGTCCTGTGACAAGACATATGACTCGTCCCTGACAGTTAGGTCAGTGATACACACCGCGTCGGGTTACGCTGCATATATACTACATGCAATAATAAAATTTATGTGTACTGATCACTTACCATGTTAAGTAAGCTGACTGCCTCCAAGTACTTCTGCTAATGCATCAAGGCTTTTCTTTTTAAGTCTGAAACTGATTACGGAGGGAACTCGTATTTCTTTTTATACCGTTTAAAAAGACATGTAGGTTTTTTAGACCACCTAGAAAGTGGAGGCCTTGGACCTTGATCTGCAGGTGTCTATACAAACACGGCCCTTTCCATTGACTTCCATATGCTGTTGTCGTTCTACAGACGCGAAACAGGAATAATCTATGTGAATTAGAAGTAACGCTGAGCAAACACCGGGGAAACACGTCAACAGATAAAACTTATCTAGGGCGTCCGGGTGGCGCGGCGGTCTATTCCGTTGCCTACCAACACAGGGATCGCCGGTTCGAATCCCTGTGGTGCCTCCGGCTTGGTCGGGCGTGCCTACGGACACAATTGACCGTGTCTGCGGGTGGGAAGCCGGATGCGGGTATGTGTCCTGGTTGCTGCACTAGCGCCTCGGCGTCTGTTCGAGGGGGGGGGGGCTAGGGGGAATAGCATGATCCTCCCACGCGCTACATCCCCCTGGCAAAACTCCTCACTGTCAGGTGAAAAGAAGCGGCTGGCGACTCCGCACGATCGGAGGAGACACGTGGTAGTCTGCAGTCCTCCCCGGATCGGCAGAGCAACTGGCAGGCAATTAAGACCGTCGTAATATACATGTAGCGGGGCGGGGGGGGGGGGACGGTAAAAGGGGCAGGCGAATACTGGGACACACCACCCACTGTGGTCAGCAGACATTAAATACCCTCCTGTTCTGCACAGACAGCCCCAATTACAGTTCTATCACTGTGTGGAGGAGCTTTCTATCTCCGTCCTCAACACGCTGAAATCAGACAATGACTCATGGTCATGTGGGAGAGTAAACCTGCTGGCTGCTACTAAAAACAGACGAGAACAAGTTCAGTCATTACATGACAGGGAAGAAAAATAAGGATTTTTTATTTTTTTTATTTTAGGAGTAGTCTGAACGTTTCAGCGACCAGCTACAGAGCATGCAAAGTCTGTTGTGTTTATTTGACTGGAAGGGCCCGCCGTTTCCCCATTCGCCACAATAGGACTACTTTCTCCTCACATCAAAGATGGCCATGAATTGACGGAAACGCAAGTTATGTGAAAGCTGATCTGATAGCTGTGAGGAGTAGTGGGCGGGGAGGGGAACAAGGAAGAGGGCACGGGTGGGGGCGGTAGCACAGAACACTTGGTTCTGATCAGTTCCGACAGGAACTTCCTGTAAGGTTCCACAAACCCCACAAGCTGTCTCCGTGTCAACACGAGTCCGACGCATGACTACATAATTCACATATACCGGTTATCTGTGGCCTTGGTGGTCGTGGATGTGACCCCACAACCCCAGGTATTCCATGTAGGTCATAGAAAGTAGGGGTTTTTTTCTTTCTCTTCTCGTTTGCCTGCCCTAGGCCTGGAAACTCCTATCGTCAGTGTGGGATCGGATCAGGAAAAAATGCTGGTGCAGAAGCAGGACATAAAATCACTGCCGGGTTCACACAAAAACATAGGTACTGAAATATGCCCAACGTCGATAATGGGCTGATAAGATATGCACTACAAATCAAATATCAGTAGAGTCAGGCCTGCTTATTTTCCTTGAGTTTTTAGATGTTTACTTTTTCCATCAGACTTTGGCAAAAAAGGAAAAACTCCCAAAAAAAAACAGCCAGCAGTTTTTCAAAAACTTTTATCCGGGAACAGGGGAGTCTGTAATAATAACTTATGCACCGTGACATTTAGCACCTCAAACGTCCTGCCATGCAGACATCTGGGCTGTCTGGATTATCTTTATTGTAATGGAAGTGTTTACTGGCACATGCTACTGATCACTAATTATCTCCATCCATCAATCAGACCCAAAAACCCGGCACTGGCTGGGCTCGGGTGCAAAGGCTGTAGAGCAACGACAGGGTCGAGGGCTGTAGAGAGGCCACAACAGGCTGCTCATGAACTCAGAAATCACTTATGGTGGCTGATCGACATGTTAATTGGCGGTAAAGAGGTTGTGCCTCGAGACTGAGCAAAGCCTGGTATCTAGCGTGGTATCTTAACAGCCAACCATGTCCTGCCCTTGTGATAAAGCCACACACTCAAAAGCCATAAATACCCGGCATAGCTTCCGCGTCAATCTCATTTTATAACCCCACCTTCAACGGATTCTCTCTCTCTCTCACACACACACAGATGAGCCAAAACATTATGACCACCTGCCCAATATTCTGTTGGTCCTCCGTGTGCCACCAAAAACAGCGCCAACCTGCTGAGGCGGGCCCCTGAAGGCCTCCTGGGGTATCTGGCGCCAAATCATTAGCAGCAGATCCTTCATGTCCAGTAAATTGCGAGGTGGAGCCGCCACGGATCGGACTCGTCAGTCCAGCACATCCCCCACAGGCGCTCAATCGGATTGAGATCTGGAGAGTTCGGAGGCCAAGGCAACACCTTAAAAACTTCGTCGTGTTCCTCAAACCGTTCCCGAACAATGTGTGCAGTGTGGCAGGGCGAATACCACTGCCTGGTCGGCAACGATGTTTAGGTAGGTGGCACGTGTAAAACCAATGTCCACACGAATGGCCGGACCCAGTGATTCCCAGCAGAACATTGCTTAGAGCATCGCAGTCTCTCCACCGGCTTGTAGTCTTCCCAAAGTGCATCCTGTCCCTGACGAGATCACATGCATGCAATGTATCTTGC
This sequence comes from Lampris incognitus, assembly GCF_029633865.1. NCBI lineage: Eukaryota > Metazoa > Chordata > Actinopteri > Lampriformes > Lampridae > Lampris > Lampris incognitus. The sequence continues at coordinate 41,101,547 of NC_079225.1, read as the reverse complement.
AAAACAAGATTTCAGGTGGTGAACCGGCACATCACAGATTTGGTTTTCCCCACTTTTGACTCATTCTAACAGGAAAGGGACCACTTTGGATGCATGCTCCTTTTCAAAACTGCACTGGTTTATACACCCCCCCCCCCGTGCACACACACACACACACACACAAAATCATACTTGTGAGCTGCCCCATACAACCTCAGCAAACCTGACTGCAAGGCCGCTCCAGTGTTGTCTTCTTTTTGGGGCTCTCAGACTACATCCAGATCCTTTTTGGGCTTTTTTTGCCAATCATTGTGATTTTAAAATATATTTGGTAACATAAGTAGTATTATAAGTAGTATTATGAGGTCATCAGATACTTTAACATGTCGCTGAATTTTTAAGGAATCATCTTACTAACAACCATGGTGCGGCTTTTGCATCAGCGGGCCACGAGAGGGATCACCAACAGCGTTGTGAATGCGCCGCCGGTAGACGTCCTGGGAAAACAAAGCTTATGCAAAGCTAACGACGCAGCTTCAAAACTGATCAGAGGCCACCTCAACTACTCCAGAAACGCATACGAGGGCAAAGCAAACGGTCACTATTAACGCCAGGCACAGTCAACGGCAATTATTTGACACCACTATGCACTTTTACACTGGACTGAGTGGGGGTTGGATTGAGAATCCCTTATTTGGGCATGAACTTTACGTCACACTTTGGAGGTGGATTGGGTTTTGGTGTTTTTTCCATGTGGGTCGTTAGACAGTCAGTAGTTTCAATCTGATCGGCTTGACCGCCTTCCTCTTGAATTCCTTAAGATTACAATAAGTTTGCTCTTATTTTTTTTCTTGTTTGTTACTTTTTACGACCCACACTACACACTCTTAAATGGGTGCTATTGCCTTGCCTCTGCACTGTGTATAACTTAAAGCTGGGGTAGGCAGATTTCTATTTTATTTTTTTATGGCACTGGGCAAAAATTCCATCATAACCTTTTGGCATATTGTACTTCCAAGTGGTCGGAGAGAAAACTAGACTTCTGCACCTCCTCTTGGCTCTGTATTCAGGCTTTAGAAAGTCTAGCTCGGGACGGAAGATTTTAGCCAATCACGGGTCACTTCAGAGATACGGCGTTCCTACTGGCTACCCTGCAAATGCGCGTGTACACGATCAACGCGTATCCGCTCTGCCCCAGCAGTTGCTCGTGGTTGTAACCCTAAAAAAAAATCAACAAGACCACCTCAAAATGGCGGCTTCACATGAACAATATCGGTAGGGGTGGGAGTCTTTGGGAATCTCATGATTCGATTCAGAATCTATTCTCAATTCATAACCGATTCTCAAGTCAACACATGCACGGATGTGATTCTAGATGGCTGTTTTGAGGTACTTCACCCATCTGACTGCAGTAGACAGTTTAATAGGTCACAAAGAAAAAAAAAAACAATACTTGATCAAGTGTAAACCACCGGTGAAATTTATTTTCTCATGCTTCCCATTTTAGTCCACGCAATAATATGAAACATAAAGGTCAAATAAGCTGACTGCAGCACCGTGAAACACGTTACTGGCCGTCTTCTGCAGTCTGCATTAACGAAGCAAGGCAGCCCTGAGGCAAATGGTAAAATGTCTTTTTTTGGGGGGGGGGGGATTTTTTATCCCTCTTTCTCCCCAACTGTATCCAGCCCCCACTCTTCTGAGCCGTTCTGGTCGCTGCTCCACCCCTTCTGCCGATCCGGGGAGGGCTGCAGACTACCACACGCCTCCTCCCATACATGTGGAGTCGCCAGCTGCTTCTTTTCACCCGACGGTGAGGAGTTTCGCCAGGAGGACATAGCACATGGGAGGATCACGCTATTCCCCCTCCAGTTCCCCATCCCCCCTGAACAGGCACCCCGACCGACTAGAGGAGGCGCTAGTGCAGTGACCAGGACACACACCCACATGTGGCTTCCCACCCACAGACACGGCCAAGTGTGTCTGTAGGGACGCCCGACCAAGCCGGAGGTAACACAGGGATTCGATCCGGTGACCCCCATGTTGGTAGGCAACGGAATAGACCGCCACGCTACCCGGACGACCCAAATGGTAAAATTTCATGATACAAAAATAAAAACTTTTGCAAAGATAAAACTGGTGACAGCTTTTTGTCTATCGTTTCTCTGCAACGTCACATAAATGAACAAATAATGACCGTTAACGCATGACTCCGTTTGTTTTCCCTCCTCCATTGCTCGCGGGTACTCCACCGCTGCGGCACTTCTTGCTCACGCCACGGAGGTCTAGCTGGGCGGAAACCGGCCTGGTGTGGCAACACAGTGTCATCCGTCAGATTTAGCCAGCTAAACTATTTTTAGTTCTCAGGTTAGGAAAAAATAAAACTTGAAAATGAACTGATTTTTGTAATTTGTGAATCGATTCTGAATCGATAGAAAAATCAAATTTTTTGACGTGAACCCCCCACCCCCACCCCTATTTAGTGTAACTAAGAGATTTGCTGACTAGATTATCAACTAGGATACAAGTTTTATGAGTGCCGCTTTGACATTTCCTGGTTGTACGCGAGTGTAAGGGGCCGACGAGTGATGCGGAGGTCATTTGGTGCGAGGGGCTTAGCGGAGTGATACAACGCAACAGAGAAGGGTGGAAGGATTTGCATTGGAATTGGTCAATGTCACATACGGCAACTTTTAAGTTATCCTGCGCTGCATTTGGTGTTGATGTTTTCTTGCTGCAGCACAACTTCAACCTCTCTAAAAGAGGCATTAATGAAGTTCATCTTATTCCATTTTATCTTATCTCCGGTCACATGCCTACTTCCCTCTAACTACTTGGCAAGCACCAAGCCCAACTCCGCTGCAGGGGAAGACTTCGGTGGCAGCTTTCTCCGCTCAGACACTCGCTACAGGGCAACCAGACACAACGACACTTCCTGCTTTCGTGGTACTAGCTGATTACGTGCCAAGTATGCACCGGAGAAAGTCTCAACCCTTTTTAACTGCCTTGCGAAATGCATTTCAAGGTGATGTCATCATGTCCTGTGCGGCACACATCTAGCGGGGTGTTAGAGCCCCGTCAATCTCTGGCTTGAGTATATCCTGTCAATTTACTCTTCTGCCGCTGTTGGTGTTTAAAGTGGTAGCAAACCTTTTTTTGTCCATTTTTTTTGAGCTGAAACATGATGGCATCTTGTGATAAATTCAACAAAAAATGAGAATACATCACACAACTGTTTTGACGGGGAAAAAATCCTATACCATCTTTCTTCTGGGGTAAAATGCACGTGACGATCAACCCCCTCCCTGATTTGCCTATGTCATATGGGGCAATCAAAGATGTTGAGACTCATGTGACTCATGAGGCTAGTCAACTAAACTCTCCGGGTAGACTTGTGAGAAGCTGCAACACGGACACGTTCAGTCTAACCCACACAGCCATCGTTGTCCTCTACATCTACACCCCTTTGTATCCTTCATACATGGACACCTCCATCGTTGTCCTCTACATCTACACCCCTTTGTATCCTTCATACATGGACACCACCATCGTTGTCCTCTACATCTACACCCCTTTGTATCCTTCATACATGGACACCACCATCGTTGTCCTCTACATCTACACCCCTTTGTATCCTTCATACATGGACACCACCATCGTTGTCCTCTACATCTACACCCCTTTGTATCCTTCATACATGGACACCACCATCACTGTCCTCTACATCGACACCCTTTATCCTTTTTATAAATGTCTAAATATGAGCAGGCAAAGATGGTCTAAAAACAAGTGTTTACCGACTCTAAGGGCTGTTTTACATCGAGCTCAGCAGAAACCACAGGCTCTGGGAGGCATGTGGTCATTGTCATTGGACTACTGGAAATGAAGAGGGCATGTGTTTTGCGGTCTCCAATGTTTCGTATAATGAGTCACTCTGTATCATCAATTATTTTGACTGCCATCTAAGAACTCCTTACCTTTTTCATTCACTGACTTCTTACTTAGTCAGCTTGAGTCAGAATGGCTTGTTCAGATCAGGATGAGTGCGCGCAGGAAGCGTCTCCACAGTCTGCTCGGCTGATTAAGACTCCTGACCTGCTGCCTTACTCGCTGCCTCATTTATGACTGGCTTCCGTTCTCGCTGGTCCTATTAAAGGCTTTTCCCTTCCGTAGGCCCTTACTAGTCTGCATTAGTCGATTTCTTACCTAACAAAGTCACGTGATTCTCCTGACTGGATTCAACAGTAGTCATTTATTTCGGTCCTAATTGAGCACGGAGGAAAATGAAAACTGAACAATTAAAATTTGGGTGACTTGAAAGGTAGAACAAGTAGGATTTATCGGTTGCAATTTGTGAACACAACATTCAAAGTTGGTCACTCCTCTCTGGCTTAACGACACACCCTGACTGCTGTTGCCAGAACACATCCCAGTGTTGCTCTTCATTGCCATTCCTCTTCCTTCAGTGCTCACCAGCGGGTGAAAGCAAACCCGGAATGACACTCAATTTGCAAAGAGCTTTATCTGCTTGGCATCTCGCCTCACTACAGTTGCATCTTTTCGGCGCTGTGTTGTTTTAGCTTCCTCTGGGACGTGTGCTTATGATCTTGATCTGGCACCTGGTCGCTACGTTTTTATAGAGTCCCACTGCCCAAAGGTTAACGCCCAGATATGTCCCATACACAGCAAAAAAGAAAAATAAGAAAATACCCTTAGAAGACAGGGTCTCTGCAGATGGACACACCCCCACATATGTGTAGTGGGTCATAAGTAATGGCTGAGAGGGATTATTTTTGAATGAGTCTATACATTGATTTTTTTTAGAAAAATCCTACTCTTTCTACCTTTAAATTTCTTATAAATAGGGAGGCTTGAGTTTTGTAGAAAAGAAAAAGCTTCAATAAAATCTTAAAAGTAAAAGTAATTTGTCCCCCAAGGACCATCCATCGCTCTACCTTTCACGCTTCTGTCTCCCTGTGCATGAGTATACACATTACAGCTTGCATGTGTATTTCAGCTTGCATGTGGCCCTTTGATGGCCTGGCAGCCTGTCCAGGGTGTCTCCCCACCTGCCACCCAATGACTGCTGGGATAGGCTCCAGCCTCCCGCGACCCTAATTAGGATAAGCGGCTTAGATAATGGATGGATGTGTCAGTAAATGCACGTGGGTTTGTTGAATTCAAAGACATCTTTGTTATCCCCAAGGGGAAATTTGTTGTACAGCCAGCAGCAACACATAACCATCAGACAAACAACAATAAGTGAACAACAAACGATACAAAAATCAAACTCATTCATTTAAAAGGCCAATGGCAGCCGGGACAAATGAGTTCTTAAGTCTACTGGTCCTGCATGTTGGCAGATTGCATCTGCGGCCGGACAGAAGCGACCTGAACTCCTTGGGCAGGGGGTGGCTAGGATCGGCCGGGATTGACTGGGCCTTCTACAAGGTCCTAACCTTGTACAGATGAGGAAGGTCATTCAAGGTCGTGCTTTTGCTTCACACTTTGACGATACCCTGCAATCTGTTCCTATTTCTGTGCATAAGTGACCCGTGCCAGCTGACGAAGGAGAATGTAAGGACTGATTCAATAAAACAGGAATAAAACTTTTTCCATGAAGAAATTGTACACATTAAATCTTCCGACGCTTACGATAACGGTACATGCGCCTACACAGCGTCCACATAAAGTATCAAGGTCAGCTTGTCATCAGTTATAGTGCCAAGATATATGTACTACTGCGCAAACTCAACAGCCTGATCATTAATCACCACAGGAGAGATGACCATAGAATTCTTTCCAAAATCTACTGTCATCTCTTTCGTTTCGGGCACATTGATGTCCAAGAAGGACAACTTGCACCGGTCCGTAAATTCTGCCACTACAGGGCCGTGATCGGGGTCATCACTACTAAAAAGAGACACAATGACAGAATCATCGTCGAACTTAATGATGTGACGCCTCACATATTGGCTTTGGTACATGTTAGTGTACAAGACGGGGGAGGAAAAATCCCTGGGGTGATCCGGCGGAGGAAAAATTATCATCTGATAAAACGCCATTAACCTTCACGTGCTGCAGCCTTTCAAATTAAGAAATCCATCAGCCACTATATCATCAGGCCAGCGTCAGTGTTGTGGATGCTTTCTAACCTTCCTGCTAAAATGTGAGGCAGGATACAATTAAAAGCTGAGGAGAAATCAACAAAAACTAGTCGCACGTAAGTCTTTGCACCCTCTGGGTGTGCCAGGATCAAGTTAAATAGGGTGCCTGTCGAATCGTCAACACCCCAGCCTGACCTGTAAGCAAAATGACGCGGGTCCAAATTTGCCTGCACTGTGCTCAGAAGTGTGTCCTTCTCAAGCTTCTCCAAGGATTTCATCATAAGAGAGGTGAGCGCCACAGAGCGTCATCCAGTTCAGAAAGAGCAAGACAGTCAACTTGCACGACTATAAGCGCAGCCCTGCAGATGACAGCCAGGTGCTGGTACGAAACTGAAACCGGTGCAAGTGAAAAATGTTTAGAAACTAATAAGCAGAATTGAAATTAAAATTTAGTGGCCAATCGATCCCTATTTTAATTCAAACACCCACCCTTGTGCTGCATGCGCTCACCAACTGCATCTCTCCGGCCGGCAGTCTCGAAGGAGACGCCTCCCCATTTCCGTGACGAGGCGACTCCAGGCCGAACCACTGCTTTTTCCGACACACACAGAGACGCATTCATGTGACCAACACAAGCCGACTCCGCCCCCCTCCCGAAGACGGCGTTGCCAATTATTGCTGCTTCGTCGAGTCAGGCCATAGTCGGATCTGACGAGACCGGGGAGCGAACCCCCGGTCCCCAGTGGGCAACTGCATCGACACAAAGCCGATGCTTAGACCGCTACGCCACCGCGGACCTAAAATTTCTTAATGATTCAATTTGAATTGGAATTTTGGAACTGGTTCTAACTCGGGACCAGTTCTCAATGCCCAACTCTAACCAGGAGAAGGGAAATACACACACACACACACACACACACACACACACACACAGTGACACACACACACACAGTGACACACACACACAGAGAAAAAAGTGTTTTTCCTGCCATTTTAAGAGTTTTGTTCAGCGCCCAAGTCGACTGAATGGGAAATATCCCTCCACCCTTTTCTCCCCAGTTGTACTTGGCCAATTACCCCACTCTTCCGAGCCGTCCTGGTCGCTGCTCCACCCGCTCTACCAATCCGTGGAGGGCTACAGACTACCACATGCCTCCTCCAATACACGTGGAGGCACCAGCCGCTTCTTTTCACCTGACAATGAAGAGTTTCGCCAGGGAGACAGCGCATGGGAGGATCACGCTATTCCCCTCGGTTCCCTCTCCCCCTCGAACAGGCACCCCGACCAACCAGAGGAGGCGCTAGTGCAGCGGCCAGGACACATACTCACATCCGGCTTCCCACCCGCAGACACGGCCAATTGTGTTTGTAGGGACGCCCAACTCCTCGTTTACGTTCAAGACTCGTACCCAGTACATGGGTCCTGACATGATCGCGGCCTGATCCGACTCGACCTTAAATGGGGGTCGCACAAGTGCACGGTTTACTCAGAGCGGGCGGCAATGGAAAGCAGAGTCGGCTGAGCGAGCTACAGCGTGAATGAGGAGAGGGAGTGGCGATAGCGAGAACAACCTTTTTTCAAAGGTTTCTAATCACCCCAAACGCAAGAGGCCCTTCGTCATACACTCACGACTGTGCACAAAAAATTTTTATGCTGATAGGTCCAGTGGTTTGCGAGATTAGCCACGGACACACACACACACACACACACACACACACACACACACACACACACACACACACAAAGGCCTGGTGGAGATACCAATTTGCTTTTATAATCCTCAACAACGCAAGTTGCATTACGGGATAGCTTGCGAGTACGCTGAATATCCCGAGGGGCTGTGAAAGTTGCTTTTCTTTTCCTAAAACCACGTTTCTTTTTTGGTTTTTCAGAGTGTGCAGAGCTCCCCGTCCTGGCAGCCGTCTACACGCGGAGGGAGCAATCAGCTCCGCCGGTGCCTAAACAGAACAGGAGGGACAACCCTGCCCTTGCCCTGTCGAGATGAACACCGACAGGTGCGCCTCGGAGGGTGCCAGCGCCAGCCTGGCCCGGTCCGCTGCACAGACGGCAGTCAAACACAGCACACACACACACACACACACACACACGAACAAAGGGCCCATGGCAGCACATTCCTCCAAGGAATATCGTAGCATAAGAGCTCTGTTATGACATCTCTAACCAGGAGTGGAGGTGGGCCATCAGTGGGCTTGGGAGGCCAAAAGGGTGAGGGGGGGGGGGAGTTACGAGTGTGGGGGGTGGGGGGGTTTGCACCCGGCTACCCCTGGTGTCTCCCTGATCTGAGCTGTCCACCTCTCCGTCCTACTTCCTTTAAAGTCAAGAGGAGTTTCCGTGGATCAGTAACCAGGAACAACGAAACTATCAGAAACAGCTCAAACAAAGGGAGGCTTTGGGCAGCTGAGGGGGGAAAAAACTGTGTGTGTGTGTGTGTGTGTGTCTCCCTCCCTCTTTGTCTCTCCCTGTAGCTCTCTCTCTCCTCTCTCTCCCTCTCTCTCTCTCCTCTCTCTCTCTCTCTCTCTCCTCTCTCTCCCTCTCTCTCTCTCTCTTCAGCAGTAAGGTCGGTTTCCACCTTCACGAGCCTGTACACAGCATGCACCTCTCTCCATACGAGCTCCGTGTTATGGAATAGTTATGTTCCAGAGTTATGTACTGTGGAAACTTTTTTTCCCCTTTAGCGTTAAGGAGAAAAAAAACATTCTGATGTCTGTGCGCTATGGAAGCGGTGGTGTGTGTGTGTGTGGGGGGGGCGGGTGGGGGTGGGTGGGAGCATTCACAAGCTGTACATTCAGAGTGCTGTAAACATACGGCACTTGGAACAGGGGCTGAAATCTGCATCAGAAAGAAAGAAAAAAAAAAACGGCCTCCGCGAGCTCAACAGGAAGTAAAGCCCGTTTTCTGCTGCGTTCAAGATGCAGAACGTTGCAAAACATCGCCAAACGTCGGGCTTAATTCAATAGACCACTACTGCTGCAAGAATTTGAGAGGGAGAGAGAGAGGAGAGAGAGAGGGAGAGAGAGGAGAGAGAGACGAGAGAGGGGGGGGGAAGAGAGAGAGGAGAGAGAGAGAGAGAGAGAGAGTGAGAGATAGGAGAGAGAGAGAGAGAGAGAGAGAGAGAGAGAGAGAGAGAGAGAGAGAGAGAGGAGAGAGAGGGGGGGAAGAGAGAGAGAGGGAGAGATAGGAGAGAGAGAGAGAGAGAGAGAGAGAGAGGAGAGGAGAGAGAGGGGGGGGAAAGAGAGAGAGAGGAGAGAGAGAGAGAGAGATAGGAGAGAGAGAGGAGAGAGAGAGAGGAGAGAGAGAGGGAGAGAGGAGAGAGTGGGAGAGAGGAGAGAGAGAGGAGAGAGTGGGAGAGAGAGAGAGAGAGGACAGAGGGAGAGAGAGAGGAGAGAGTGGGAGAGAGGAGAGAGAGAGGAGAGAGGAGAGAGAGAGGAGAGAGAGGAGAGAGTGGGAGAGAGAGAGAGAGAGGACAGAGGGAGAGAGAGAGAGACACAGTTGCCCTTGGCAAAGCATAACCGAACCACAACAAACAAAGGCTTTTCGGCTGCGTGGACTCCACTGTCCACCACGCCCTGACAATACGCTTCTGGCGCGAGAGACCCAAGGAGGGAGTGAGGGAGATGGAGAGCCCGAGGCCCACGCTGTTGCTGATAGGCCATCACATCAAAGCACGTCTCCCACCGTTGGCCCGATACGACAACAACACGTGGGGGGGGGGGGGGGGGAAGAAAGACGAGAGAGCGATGGAGGACGATGGAGGACGATGGAGCAGTCCCCGCGTGGCATTTAGAAAACGGCGCAGTGCAACGAGAGTCCAGAGCTGCGCCTGAAGAGGAGGTGGGAGGGAGTTTAACCTGGTGTGGGGGTGGGGGTGGGGTGGGGGGGTAGTGATAAGACACCGGGCCTGCAGTACCATCCCTCAGAAGACTGCCAGCGGTGTTGCTCAGTGAGTTTACTCATACCGCGGAACCGCGTCGATTCCGCGAAAAACGTTTGAGAGAAACAAAAACAAAACAACTTCTTGTGAACTGGAGGGGAAGGCTCCACTTTAAAAAAAACAAGGGCCCGCTGTATGGAGTTATACCTCAAAAACCACAATGAACAGAGGAACAACAGGAAGTGTTGGGAAACTAATTGGATACTACCAGGAGTATGGAGATGCAGAGCTTAATTTGGCGGCGAGCCCGAGCAGCGAGTCGTTAAAAAGTTAAGCCTCCTTTTCTGGCAAGAGACCGTTTTTTAAGCTGGCTCGATCCGAGATTTACAAGCCATGAAAAACTGCCGTGAAAAATTGGACCCAAAAAAAAAAAATTTTTTTAAAAATTGAATAAACAGACCCTCGACTCTATCGCTGTGTTGCAAGCGCAGAGATAATCTCAGCGAGATAAACTGGCACACTGGCACACAGACGGGGTGGCTGGGGGAAGGATGAAAGGTGATTTACGTGCATCATAACGAGCACCACTCTGGTTTCAGACGGCGCAACAGTGCATTTTTTTTTCTTCTTTGCACCGTTATGAAAACTTTTTTTTCCTTGCTCGTTTCTTGTGCGGTGGAAATCAGCTTTATTCAAGTCCTCTCGCAGCAAAAATACACATCCTCACAGGGATAGTCTCTTATCTTGCCTTTGTCGGTATCCTCAGCTCTGTGGACGTTAAACCTGCTCTGCGATTGAAAGTCCAGTTGAAGTGTACTGGCAAAGTTGGAGCACACCAATGGCGGCTGTCGCACCATCTCGCCGTGTTGTAACTCTCCTCTGTACAAGGGAATCCGATAAAAGCTAACATTTGTAAAAAAAATACAATATTTTGTCGTGTCAGTGCTCTGCAGATGAAGGATCCCGCCACTTCCCGTCACAAAAAGTATGGTCCATTGCATCACTATTCTAGCCCGTATCTACGTCCTATAAACGTTTTGGAATTAAAATGCCAAGTTTATCATTTGTGCCTCTAAAATATGAAGCATCCAGCCGGTCCAAGTACTGGGTTTTAATTGATTTTGTGCAATCGATCATTTTTTTTTACCCTTTCCCTCAAAAGGTGGACGCTCATTTCACAACGAAACTCTGTATACCCCTCTGTCGCACAATCGAAAGAAATTCGAGCGGCTCCATCCTATCTTTAAAAACTTTTAAGGCCGTAAAAAATGTGGATAAACACAATAAATAACCATCGGGCTGCAGTCTGCACCACCGCACTGTCCTTAAAAGATCCCAAGGCATTTTTTTTTAATATTGGTCTGTTATTTTCTTCGCCAGGTTCCTGTCACATGGCGGGGGGAAAAGTTTCAGCGTCGGCCCTTTAGTTAACTGAGAAACAGCATGTTGGCATATCTGAAATTCCGCTCGCAAACTAGCCTCCCAATGTGTTCGACTTGGTTTCACGCTACGCTAACAAGGCTAGCATGCCGGTTGGAGGTGGCTTGAGGATAATTGTACCAACTCCTCCGGCGCCCGCCTCCCTATAGGCCCTAATGTGATAAGGACCTGGTGCGAACAAAAGGATTCCTTGAATTTCAGTTGAGCGCTGTGGCCAACGTGAATTTTATCAGATTTGAGACTGGTGTGTCTGTCACAGGCAAGCTGAATGAATGAAAAGAAAGGGGGGAGGGGGCGGGGAGAGATAATGTCTACTACGAATGATTAAACAAAAATTGATCGAGGACCAAAACCTTGTCATTCCGTTGTCGTGTATGAATCAAAATGCCATTCAAAAGAAAGGGAGCCAAGCTTCCGGTGCGCAAAGAGGACAAACGTTGCAATGTACAAGGAGGCAGTTTATCAGGGTGATGCATGACGAAAGGAAGCGTTTGTGTCATGTGCATATCCTGCAGCAGAAGCCGCACTCTTCTTTGTCCTCATGGAGCACAAAGACCCGATGATAAGCGTCGAAACAGCTTCCTGTGCCCTCTGTCACTCAGGATCCCACATTCAAAATACACTGATGAGCCAAAACATTATGACCACCTGCCTTATATGCTTGCTGTTGGTCCTCCGTGTGCTGTCAAGACAGCACTGACCCCCCCAAGATATGGACAGTACAAGACCGCTGAGACTGTCCTGTGGTATCTGGCACACAAACATGAGCAGCAGATTCTTCAAATCCTCTTAAGTTGCGAGGTGGAACCGCTATAGATCGGACTTGATGATCCTGCACATCCCACAGATGCTCAATTGGATTGAGATCTGGAGAAGTTGGGAGGCCAGGGCAACACCCTGAACACTTCATCATGTTCCCCAAACCATTTTTGAACAATGTGTGCAGTGTAGCAGGGTGCATTATCCTGCTGAAAGAAGCCACTACCATCAGGGTATAAATCTGCCATGAAGGGGTGTACCTGGTCTGCAACGACGTTTAGGTAGGTGGCATGTGTCAAACTGATGTACACATGAATGGCTGGACCCAGGGTTTCCCAGCAGAACATTGCCCAGAGCATCACACTGCCTTCACCGTCTTGTCATCTTTCCACAGTTGCATCCTGGTGCCATCATTTCCCCAGGTAAATGGCGCACACATACGTGGCCATCCACTTGATCTAAAAGAAAACAGGACTCATCAGACCAGGCGACCTTCTTCCACTGCTCCCAAGGTCCAGTTCCGCCGCTCACATGCCCATTGTAGGCACTTTCAACGATGGGCAGGGGTCATCATGGGCACTCTGACCGGTCTGCAGCTACGCAGCCCCATAAGCAGCAGGGTGTGATGTGACACATTCTTCCTGAAACCATCATTAAAATTATCTGTGACTTGTGCCACAAGTAGACCTTCTGTTGGTTCAGACCAGATGGGATGGCCTTCGTTTCCCTCGCGCATTGATGAGCCTCGGGCGCCAACGCCCTGTCACCACTTTGCTGTTTGTTCCTCCTCAGACCGCTGTCGGTAGGTACTCACCAACACTGACTGGGAGCACCCAAACCTCTGCCATTTCAGAGATGCTCTGACCCAGTTGTCTGGCCATAACAATTTAGCCCTTGTCAAAGTCACTCAGGTCTTTACTCCTGTCCATTTCTCCTGCATCCAACATGTTAACTATGAGGACTGATTTTTCACTTACCATCTTATCTACCCAGACCTTGACATGTGCCCCTGTGTGGAGATGATCAGCGTTATTTGGTTCACATGTGCGTAGTCAATGTTTTGGCTCATCAGTGTAAACTAGTGTGTTTGAATGGCGATTCTCACATGGGAGCAAAATGGGCACTCAAGCAACGATCCACCTCACACGTAGTTAATCTGTTCTCCCCTCTCCTTCCCCCTTCTGTATTGTCCTGTCATCTCCACTGTCCCATCTGATTAAGCCAAAACTTCCAAAAATGTAAAGTTATTATAAAAAAAAAAAGCTTCAATTGACAATACAAATTACAAATTAGTTTCATTCAAGCCAATTGTGATTCTTTTTCAAAGATTCTGTAAGAAACTTAAAATGATGCAAGTTTCCAGAGGCGGCCTTCTATTGTGGGTTTATAGGATGAAGAACTTGGGTAAACCCTATTTTTTCAAAAATAAAAGATGGGCCACTAACAGTAATGACTATAAAATTAACCTCTCAAGTGTTGTTTATAATGACGGATCATTGGCCAATATGGCCGACATCAGCAAGAACCGAGATCTCACTTTAATTTGACTCCAATTCAAAATACAGAGAATTCCACTGTATTTGCAGTTCACCGTTATCCTAATAACTGGGTCATCTCAGTTCTTGAGAACAAGCCCCACCTATCATACCACAGCAAAATTAGCCTTCACTGCAAGAGTCGAGCTTGAAACTGATTGACTCCAAGCACCTAGATTTGTGAGAGAGCGATAACAGGGGGGGAAAAAAAGACAACCGCAAGTTATTTCATACAAATAAAAAAAAACCTACAACAGGAAGTCTGTGGTCTGATGGTTGGCGTGATAGCACAGGAGGCCCTATGACTGCACATCTTGTGACTAAACAGGAACCTAGTCCTACTGTTCTACAACTTCTATTGACCTATAGTCTAAATCTTCAAAAAAAAAGAGAGAAAAAAATTAAACTGGAGGAAAATAAACACTGCGAGCGCCAATACTGGATCCCACTAACAATGCCCAAGTGTCTCCAAAGTTGCAACTGCTGTCTTTCCAAACATGCCTGTTTAACACACCAGCAGCTCTGGTTCCAATTAGCTTTAAATGCTACATCCAAAGACAGCCGGTGGAGGAGATTCAGCCATATTCCTTTAATTGATGGTTGCACTACTATCCTATTTCATGGCAGAGTTCCTGTGCAAAGGGAAACTTGGAAAACACTTCATTAGCATGACGAGCAACTCTTTAATTATTCCACAGTGCTCAATGCCAATTTACCCATAGCATTGCGCGGGACGGCTATTTTAAGATAATTGATTTAACCGAATAATTCACTAGTCAGAAATATTTACCGTTATTGGGAGTCGATGCTTCCGGGACCCAAACACATAACAGGTTTTGACACTTTGGATTTTTGTTGGTCCTTTTCCCCCACATTTCTAGACACCTGTCAGGTGGGGGTGGGAGAAAGAGGGGGGTCTTCTCCTTTACATGAGGTGGCTTGCTAATGTTACCAGTGATTCATTTAAAATACCTCTTCGCTAGTTCTGGCCCATGGGTTCAATGAAATCCACAACTATGCCAACAAGCTATTTAACATCAGACAGAAGAAACTTTCCAGTCCACAGTGAATCTTTCTTACTACGCTTGGTTCTTCTTTCGACATTTGTTACAAGGGCAAACATTGTTAGCATAATTACCATTCAGCATTGAAACTAAACTGTGTTGGACACCAGCTCCCATCCAGTTTAGATGATGGCGGCGTGTTAGCAAGACACATGAACAAATTTAGAGAAACCCTCCAGGTCTGTCAGCAGGCGCGGATCTACGGGGTGGCAAGGGGTGGCAGCTGCCACCTCTGGGACACAGTCTTGCCACCCCTGTTGCCACCCCATTTATAAATCAGATATGTTTTTAAAGTACATTTTATGTACATGCATGGTGAAGGTCAATGAGACCCGCAAACAAACTCATCTCAAACAGTAGAGAACAAAATACATTCGATGAAATCCGAGTTTTGAATAATAATACGTTCAGAATAATGTCAAATGCCCCCCCTCCTTGAACCTCATGCCACCCCTTTGCCACCCCAGGAAAAAAATCTCTAGATCCGCCACTGTCTGTCAGTGGAAGAAGGCCCCCCTCCTTGAACCTCATGCCACCCCTTTGCCACCCCAGGAAAAAAATCTCTAGATCCGCCACTGTGTCAGTGGAAGAAAGGCGACCGACAAAAGTTTTCTGGCCTGCACAAAACAAATCGCGGTCACAGCTCATCGGACACACTACCCTCCAATCACATTTCATTCACTTCCGATAAGAATATATGGCCGCCCAGCCGGGAGGGCACAGAGAAGGAAGAACAGGTTTGGGAAGCTGGGCTTGGATTACGCAGAAACGGGTCTACTGAGGTCACACTAAGGCACGGCAAGAAACAAAGGAAAGATCCTGTCTTTCTTTTTTTTCTTCCCCCCCCCCCCCCAAATGAACAGAAAAGCCGACAAGGATGAAACCCAGACCCAAGGTCAAGGCCGAAAGGGGAGGGGGTGGGGGGGTTTGGTAAGGGAGGCAGAGTGCACAAACACACACATAAACACACGGTTACAGCGTAGGATGTGGTTTGTTCTTCTTCTCCTGTTTCCTGAGACAAGCGGAGCGACGGCGAGAAGGTAAGCTATAATAATACCTTTCGACTACGCGACGTTTCATGCACTCCGAGGCAAGACCGCAGAGAGGCAGCGGAGCAGCACTGGATCGACCCCGTGAAACGGTTTATAGGATGACCGCACACACAACGACGGCACTAGGCACCGTTTAGGCTGACGGGGGCGACTCTCACCCAGGCGCGGATCTACGGGGTGGCAAGGGGGGGCAGCTGCAACCTCTGGGACACAGTCTTGCCACCCCAGCGAGACCCTCAACAAACTCATCTCAAACAGTAGAGAACAAAATACATTCGAGGAAATCCGAGTTTTGAATAATAACCCGTTTAGAATAATGTCCATTGCCCCCCCTCCTTGAACCTCATGCCACCCCTTTGCCACCCCGGGAAAAAAAATCTCTAGATCCGCCACTGCTCTCACCTGATCGCATCCCGCGGAAAAGTTCCTCTGTAAAGTTTATAAGGACTTTTAAAAGTCTAAAATATGCTTTGTAAGATCTGCCCGTTAGCTTATATATTCCTTGTCGGTAATCCCCAAAAAAAGAAGAAATTGCAGGCTGCTTAAGTCCTGACAAATCAGCAAACAGCTGCATGACTAGGCATAATTATCGCTCCTTGCAGTCCACACATGTTAAGCAAATCACGCTCGGTCCCAGGCAAAACACCACGCTCCTCTTAAAAGGGGGGTTTTGGTCACGTGAGCAAATATTCAAACCGCCGCCTTATTATCTCTGGCTGAATTCAATTGCTCGACGGCCGCGGGGGGGGGAGACAAGAGGGGTGATTTTCTGCACAGCATGGGAGCCGTGTTTGTCCATCTCGGTGTTGGAAAACACAAACAACAACAACAGCTCCGAGGCGCCGCCGTAGCGCCGGAGTCACCAGGATGGGGCAGCGTGGCCTGCCCGATGCTGCCGGCGCCCTGCCGGCCTCCGGCCAAAGCAAAGCGATAGGGATGGAAAACAAGGGGTCTGTTTTGATACGGGGGGGTCAGTTACGGCGATCTTGATTCTGTTCCCTTTAACCGACCCAAATTCAACAAGAAGTTTCACGTCCGAGTGACCATTTGTACACAAAAGAAAGGGGGGCACTAACTCTTCATAATGTATTGTATCCTTAGAAACCATCAAACTCGGTGAATTAACACGAAGCTCGGCATGAGAAAACGTCCTGACTTTGGACGTCTGAGTTAAGTTGGCCCAAATCACACCCTCGACGAGAGCAAATCTGAAGGCTCCCCGAATCAGCTAGATTGCGTGCCCACGCATAAAATAAAAAAGAGAGAGAGAGAGAGAGAGAGGGAGAGAAAATGGACTCTATGATTTATAAGGTGCTCCAGAAAAATCAGCCAAGTCCACGACAGACCAGTTCCACGCGAAGAGCAGACGACAGCTAGGCCTGGAAACGCTGCAGTCCACTCGGCAGTGTCATCCCAACCGCAGTTTAACCCTTGAACTGGAGAGTGCACTGTGTGGAATGGAGGACTCCATTTGCAGCTGAGGTGGGGAGGAAGGGAGGGGGGGGGGGGTCCAATACGAGTCTCTCTTCCTGACAGCCACAACACAGGCATGGGGGAGGGTCTCTCTCTCTACCCCCCCCCCCTCTGTACAACCTATTGAACCCTCCCCCCTCCTTTTTTTTTTAATTTGCCCTTCTGGGCCTTTTGGTCTTCACTTATTATCCGAGGCGACGTCCATAATAAGCGAGGAGGGTATGATAAACCCCATGCAGACAGGCCACTAAGTGGAGGGCTGTGTGAGAGAACATACCTCATGGTATCAGGTTAGAGCTGCCGAGACCGACTCAGAGCCAGGGGGGCCGCTGCCTCTCGCAGGAAAATCAGTTCTGACGGAGAGGGGAGCAAGCGATGTAGGGCGATATCACTTCCTGGTTCTTAAACCGACTGTACGCTGTTGATCCAAACAACCGCCGCTTGTATTCCATCCAGCGAACACTCATAATTATACCTCCCCTTGTGCAAAAGGGAAACACACACACACACAGACACCACCCTCTGCTCCGATCGGCAATAAGTTGTTGTGCAAACTGCAAATGATAAATCTGGAAACTGGTTTTTCAGGAAAGAAGATTTCAGTGCTGGCAGAGCCCTAACGACAACATGCCACGGGCCTACCTTGTTGCCAAAGGCTCGAAAACACAAGTTACAGCCCTACCTGTTTAATTCATGAAACCAGACAACCAAAACAAGTACACCTCCATCCATTATCGTTCAAACGCTGCTGGATAACAATCAAGGCAACTTAAGATTTCATCATAAGAAGGCCCAACCCAACGTTAGGCCTCCTCTTTCTCGCAGTCCTCTAAAGCCATAATGAATTCACCACTTGGCCGATTCCTAATGAACATCCAAACAAAAAGCCCCGTCAAGTGCCGTGACTCCGAATTCTTTGTCTTCTTTAGCACTAATCAGGGCTCTCCGTGCAACCACCTCCGACAGTCTCCAAAGAGCAGCAAATTCACAAGGCCTCCCAGCAGCATATTTGCCCAGCTACAGGCACACATGGTTTCAGTTAGGGGTCTGCACCTATAAACAGTTGGCTATGGCAGCTTATTGGTCAGGAAGTGCAATGTTGACTGCAAGTCAAGACAGGCACAAGCTGCTAATGAATGATATACACACACTACACCCTCAGCTACAACAACATAGTTTAAACTGGAGGTGTTTAGAGGCCAATAGAGAGGTGATTCTGAACCCTGCGTAGGCCTTGATAAACTCAGCCCTCCCGTAAACGAGCCGGGCAGAGAGAAGCTCATCGTTCAAAGGCCTGCTGGGAAATGAAAGTTGAAGCTTGTGGCATAAATAACAATCGTGCATCATTTGTTTTGCCTAATTCTACATAAATTGGGCCATGAATCAAACCCTCTTTTTTTTTTTTTTACATCAACCGGGCACAGTGGCCGGCAGATTCTGAATTTCACCAGGAAATTCGATCTCTTCACTGCCACAGTGGTTTTAAGAATCGAAAAAGTAAGCGAAGTCTATTCACGGGTTGGTTACGTGCCAAATTGGCCGGTGGGCCCGACGGACTTGCCAGCCACGACCAAAATTTACCAGCACTTGGCTGGTGGCTAGTGTTAATTTCAACCCCACCATAAGTGAAACAATATGGAGGAACAGGGAGTCTTAACAAAAGCGGAGGGGGTTTCACTGTGCCAACTAGACCACTAAGAATGGTAGAACGCTAGCGCGACTTGAAAGAAAGTTTTATAATCCCCAACAATATAAATCGCTTATACAACAACACTGAAGATTACATAGGTCTGCATGAAATCCCACCGCACATGCAGGAGGAAAGCGAGTTGAAATATTGGAAAAAGATGACGGTCCTTCAACATCAAAAACTGCACTCGAGCAGGTCTTACACCATACATGGTTTTTAAACGAATGAAAACAATTAGTTCTTCGCAAGTGCATAGTGCTGTGCCACACGTTTTCAGGTTACGTTTCGCAGCCATCCCAGTATTGGTTTACAAACCAATGCACAGCTTTAAAAATAGGCCCTCGGTTTACGCCTACGCCTGCCAGTCCATCCGGGCTACAACAGAAAAGCCTGAAACCAAGAAAAAGCCAAAGCACATAAAATCAAAGAGGAAAAACCAGGTCTATCAGGACCAAACTGACTTGAACCGTCCCTCAAGAGCAGAAAGTCTGGCAACGTATCACCCCCACCAGCCCCCCACCCACCAAAAAAATATGAATAAATCAGAAAACACTTCATTCACCAATTCACTCTTGGGATCTCGTGATACACTCAATACACTACTTAATACACTAATGTGCAGAGTACAGCACCCTAATTAATAGTGTGTGCTCTCACAATCACAGTGTGTACTCGTTACACATCAATGAAGTGTTTTCCGATCCCGATAAAGCCAATCATGAATCACATCTGATCACGAGCCGTATCCAGTCACGTCCAGTACCAGCAGACAAATACTGGGAAGCAGCACAAGGTGTGATGAGCAGCCGCCTTCAGAGCAATGGTGACCGACTCAACACCTCACTCTCAACTGGGCCGAACAACCGAACCTCCGCCAGACTCCCGAGCAGCCCCGTCCTGTAGGTGCAGCAGTACCAGAAAAACCCCAAAAAAAAAGCTCCTAGCCACTGTTTCAAGGCCTCGGTGGGCCCATTTAACACCACTATGACAAGGGTTTGCCCCACGGCGGGGCTTATAACGACGCGTATTACGCATCCATTGACGTCAACGAAGACGAACGTTAAGTAAAACCCCACCGAAAAGGTGACCCACTTACGATAAAAGCCGTCGCGAGAGGCGATCCGGCGTTCCCATGGGGGAGCTCCATGGGTCGATAGGATGGGTAGATAACGTAGCGGCGGGGGCGAACAGCAGCTCGTAAGACCCCACGTAATTGCGTAAATAGTTTGCCCATAGCTTTTCCCCCAGACACCCCCCCCCACACAGAAGAAGAAGAAGAAGAAGCCCCTCTCAGCTCAACGTTTCATTTACTTAAGAGTTGGTTGCAAACACACATTTCGCCCCCCCACCACAGAAGAAGAAGAGGCCCTCTCAGCTCAACCTTTCATTTACTTAAAGAGTTGGTTGCAAACACACATTTCGCCCCCCCCCCCCCAGAAGAAGAAGAAGAAGCAGAAGAAGCAGAAGAAGACGAAGAAGAAGCCCCTCTCAGCTCAACGTTTCATTTACTTAAGAGTTGGTTGCAAACACACATTTCGCCCCCCCACCACAGAAGAAGAAGAGGCCCTCTCAGCTCAACCTTTCATTTACTTAAAGAGTTGGTTGCAAACACACATTTCGCCCCCCCCCCCAGAAGAAGAAGAAGAAGAAGAAGAAGCCCCTCTCAGCTCAACGTTTCATTTACTTAAGAGTTGGTTGCAAACACACATTTCGCCCCCCCACACACACAGAAGAAGAAGAAGAAGAAGAAGAAGAAGAAGAAAAAGCAGAAGAAGAAGAAGAAGAAGCCCCTCTCAGCTCAAAGTTTCATTTACTTAAGAGTTGGTTGCAAACACACATTTCGCCCCCCCCCCACAGAAGAAGAAGCAGAAGAAGAAGAAGAAGCCCCTCTCAGCTCAACGTTTCATTTACTTAAGAGTTGGTTGGAAACACACATTTCGCCCCCCTCCCCCCCCCCCCCGTGCACTTGGACCGCGAGCCGTGACTAGCGTGCGACGTTTTCACGGGGCGCTGAATGGAAAATGTAGCCTACACGGGCTACGAAACATGTAGCCTCGCCTGCGTCACGTTAAAATAAAGACCCGCCGCAATGCGCTTCAACCCCCCCACACACCCCCCACCCCGAAACCAGCGGGTTAACGGACCGTCTTCTGACGGCGGCGGCGGCGGGGGGGCTAAAAAAGCTCGTCGGAACGGAACCGCTGCGGCCAAAAAAAAAAAAAAAACGCCGACCCGGTCGGGGCGACGCACGCCGAACTTTTTTCCACACCTGAAAAACCCGACAACAAACCCCTCTCTCCCCCCTCTCTCTCTCCCCTCTCTCTCTCTCCCCCTCTCTCCATTTTCTTTTCACACAGCCGCGGCGTCTTGCAAAGCGAGCACGCCGGCGAAGCGAGTTCCCATCTGGGGCTAAGCGGAGCCCCCGATCCCCCCCCCCCGGGGCGGGGGGGTCGGGGGCCCGCCGCGGATCAGCGCGGTTACGGGGAGAAAAAAAAAAGCCTTACCGTCTCCGCCGCCGCTCCCCGGGCCACCTTCAACACCCGAGCCGGCCGCCGGGGCGCTCCGCAGGGCCGCGGCGCTTGACGGAAGAGAGCCGAGCGGGGCGACCCGCCGCGGGGACGGAGGTTCGAACAAGCGCCTAGGCCCCGGGGCCCTTCTGTCGTCCCGGAATCTGGGCGGGTTGGGGGGGTGGACAAAAGCGCAAGACCCCCCCCGCTGGTCGAGAGACTCGAGAAGACGTCTGACAGCTCCTCGTTTTCCTCCTGCCGCCCCCCGTCGCACCCCTGCTTTTCTTTTCCTTTTCCCAACTTCCAGCAGATACGAATCAAAATACGGTCCCACAATATGGCGGCTGCACAGGCGAGCGTTTCTCGCGAGAAGAGAGTGAGGGCTCCCCCGCCCCCCGCCGCCCCCCCCCCCCCCCGAACGAGAAAACGCTGCGACGGAGGAAGCAAGTGTCTCGGATGTGGAGCGCAGCTGCGGCTGGGGACCGGCTGAGACTGGGGACCGGCTGTCTCCGGTCGTCCCCGCCGACGCCTCGCTGGTTTATCGGCCGCTTGGCGGGTCCGCGTCGTGTTTTTAATCCCGGACAAGCGAACCGACACGTCGGACACAAAGTTAAAACTTCTGTCAGCCTTTTCTGTTGCGGCGGGTTAAAGGTGACGGAGAGCTTCTCGCCTGCAGCCTCTGCCGACGTCACCTCCGTGCCGTCCCGCCGCGCGTGCGGCGATGTCAAATAGTGGAATAAGAACGTGCAGAGAAACCCTTTTCTAACCAACTGTGAGGAGGCTTTAATAATGCTAATTATAAAAAACATCAAATCTCCAGGCTCTTACAGCAGCATCACATATGTAACATTTTAAATGAACACATTATAATGAGCAAATTTTATATTCACAAATATCAATTTTCAGGGGGGGGGGGAATCCGGTCCTACACGTTTTCAGAATGGAGTTCGGTTCCTCATTAGAGTTAATGACAACTCGTAAAAATAAGATAAGTCAATGCACAATTAAATATCAGGGCAATCCTGTTGTGGTATAAATACTTGTAGCCATTTCGCCCATTCATATTTTATGTTTCGGTGTTCTGTTTTTCATCTTTGTATATTTTTTTTGTTTTGTTCTTGATGTTATTCACATTCAATCATGATTGTTGTTATATACGGTTTTGTCTATTTGTCATTGATTAAATAAAGCATTTGGGGGGAAAAAAGGGGCTCGTGAGGTGCCTCGTATTAAATGCTATTCTGCAGAAGATGCAGCCAAAGGGGAATGTCAGAGGCAGTCTTAGTTTTTATTTATTCAGCTATTTATTTTTTTATCTGTTTATTTATAAAAAGAATTTTTGTTTGAAAAGTCCATCCATCCATCCATTATCCAAACTGCTTATCCTGCTGTCAGGGTCACGGGGCTGCTGGAGCCTATCCCAGCAGTCCCTGGGAAGGCAGGCGGGGAGACACCCTGGACAGGCCGCCGGGCCATCACAAGTCACATTACAAAATGACAAAAGGCCAGGGAGAGTATAAAAACAGATCATACAAATTCTGCATTGTAAAATCTACAAAACAACAGGTTTTTTGGTCCCTTGCTTTTCTTGTGCCGCTTCTTTTCATCTGATAGAGCCCCAGCGTTAGGTGTCTTGTTTGTAAATTTCCATTTGAGAATATGAGGTTTAGATAAAAACAAAATCAGATTAATGAGGTGCAATTGTTTGCTTTTCTTCCTGCTGTGGTACGTTAAAACAAACTGCATATTTTCCCACAATAACGAGGTGACTGAAAGGGAAACTAAACAGAACCCGTAAGGAGGGGGGCCCGTCGGTTATGTTATCTCAGGCAAATTTGTGTTTGTCAAACGCTCCTCTGCCTCTGCCTCACAAGTCCTGCTGGTCTGCAAATCATACATGCAAACAATATTTCTGCAACTTTGGCCACAGGCTTGCACCCAAAACGTTCATTTTTGGTCTTTTCGTCCGAAGGGATGTGTTGGCCGACATCGTGGGAAGATTCCCACCAGAATGCACGGCCATCTACGTATGTGGTCCGAACACGATGTCTCCAAAAGGAAGTAGTACTGCCAGTTATGATAGTCGCTCCTATCATTGCTGCTAGTGTAACTGTGTGTTTGTTTGTGTCTGTGTGTGCTTTGTATCCCGATACTTGTGGGGAGCATGAGGCCCCACAAGCGAGGACCTTTGCACTAGGTGGGGACATTTTGCTTGTTCCCGTAACTTCAAGGGTTGATTTTAGGGTGAGGACCTGGGTTTAGGGTCAAGGCCAGAGGTAGGTTTGGGGTTAGGGGATGGTTGCATAGACTGTTTTCCTCGGGCTTCTTCTTGTCTTTTTGGGATTTTATTTATATATCTTGTTTGTTTGAATGGAGCTGTTTTGTTTGTGTGTTTGTTTGGTGTGATTTGGTCAGAGTAAACGTTAAGGGGGGGGGGTGAAGTCTACCCCATCAGACGATGGGTGCAGGTCTCCCACACAAACCCTCATATCCACCTTCAAGCTAGCAACGTTAGGGTCTCCCATCGGGCCGCCCTTCATGTCTAGATTACATGAGTGAACTCGTGCACGCTTTGTCATTTCATATGGTCCCCAAATGTTAATAATTGATTAATTAACGCGACATTGGCGTCTTATCTCAACACTTCTTTCCTTATGACTTCTATTGTTTCATGGACGGTAACCTACATAGGCGGTCCACCATGTCAAGTTCTTTCCAAGTTTGAACAAACTGCCATTAAAACGGGCTCTGGCTAATCTTTGGCCTTGATAAGATCTGATTATGAGGTCACTTTTAATGGTCCTCCTCCAGTCCTCACTTCCTTACAGGAGCTTTGCAGAGATCTCTCGTATTTGCCATGTTGAGGGTGATAATGACATTGGGGAGTGAGAGGCAGCTATGCTAGCCCAGGTATTCAATATTGTGACGGGTTCAGGCTGATTTATTGTGCTGGTATCAGAACATTTCTTCTCTTGGATCGCCACCTTGTCGTGGTGGAGAAGCTTGCATGTACCAATGATCCCAAGGGCTAGGCCATCCGGAGCTTGGCTCCTGGTAGGGTCACCCAGGAGGGACGTTCCAGACCAAGCGCAATCCAACAAAGGCTTCAACTGAGGAACTGGCAGAAGATGTCCCCTGGTCACCACGGCAGTGAAGGCAGATGAAGGCTGCAACAGAGGGTGGTCCCCAATCATCTTGGTTCTCCATGACATTGGACTCTGGCTACTCCTGTTTGCTTGCCAGGGACCGTGTGGTGGCTGCAGGCGCATCAGCCACCCCACGTAAAAAGCTGTCACACGCAGAGGGAGGACGGTCATACTCGACCCCGAGTGACCACCAGTGATAATGACCAGAACATTTCCACCCAATCACCATGTAGACCTACACATGATGCGCCAACACATACAGCAACGTAATGTTTTAGATTTCAGTAACGATGAAGAGCTGATCATATCTTTGGTTCACTGATTTGGAAACAGTGGTATCGACCAGGGTTTTCCCTGGGTCTGTTTGTTTGTTTGTAAGATGTCGAGGATGTGGGAAGTTTGACTTATAACACCCAAAGTTTGCCCCTGAAACTGTTCCCAGATCAGTTCTATCAGTTTGAGAAGGGCTGTTATTTTGGATATTTACATTGATAATAATAATGGATTCCATTTAGCGATTTAGCTAGACACCCAAAGCACTCCACATTGGAAACACACCTCAGCCACCACCGGTGTGCAGGGCCACCTGGGTGATGCACGGCAGCCATTTTGCACCAGAACGCTCACCACACATCAGTTTGAGGTGGAGAGGGAGGAATCATTGAGCCAGTTACAGAGGGGGATGATTAGGAGGCCAGATGGAGACAGCCAGGTTGAGAATTTTGCCAGGACACCGGGGGACCCCCTACTCTTTGCGATAAGTGCCATGGGATCTTTAAAGACCACAGTGAGTCTGGACTCCGGTTTAACATGTCATCCGAAGGACGGCAGTACAGTGTCCCCATCACTGCGCTGGGGCATTGGGATTTTTTTTAATTTTTTTTATTGGGGCCACAGGGAAGACTGCCCCCTACTGGCCCACCAACACCACTTCCACCAGCAGCAATTCGTTTTCCCAGGAGGTCTACCCCATCCAAGTACTAGCCAAGCCCATAACTGCTTAGCTTCTGTCATTCAGTGGAACCAGGGTACAAGTTGTGGTATATCACGATATATGGATTGTATACAGCATGGTCAGCTAATATGAAACTCTAAGCTGCAGGGATATGAATGTAGCGCCACCTGTATTTACAGTTTTACTGGTCGGCATTGCTGTCTACAGTGGTTTGAACGTCCAGCAGCTAAATTGAAGGTCGCAGTTCAAATCTCAGTCACGTGTCACGTCAAATTGCCATGAAGCGAGACTCCTGTTAAGTCGTCCTTACAGACAGGGTCATCTTAATGACCCAAACTAAGTTCACACTCCAAAAAACCCAAGCCAAGTCAGGGATTGGTATTCCAACACACGGGACTGCAGCCGGGAAGCGAACCCGGGTCGCCCGCACCATGGGCGACTGTGCGAACCAGTCAACTAAAGGGTTCGATCCCTTAGCCAAGGACTTGTGAGTCTAGTCATCTGTGGTCGTTACACTCCCTCCTTCCTTCCTTCAAGCGTGTCCCCGCGCTTCAGCGTACCAGCTCCCTCACGCCTCTGGGCGCACGCGCGTCCGATGGCCTCCCCATCCCACTTCTGACACCAACGTGGCGAATTCGGGGGGCAGCCGGGAATCCGCCGCAGCCGGGACGCGAACTTAGGTCGCCCGCACCAAGGGTGACTGCGCTAAGCAGTCACCTAAAGGGTCCACCCCGTTACCCGAGGGCTAGCGAGTCTAGCCACCCGTGGTCGTTACAATACTGTAACCTGCATGGATAAGAAGCCACGCTGGCTGCTGGTTCGCGGGGCTGATCCTTTAGTCGAGCGGTTAGCGACGTCTCCTGCGGTGCGGGCGATACGGGTTCGCTTCCCGGCCGCTCCTGTGGTTGCGTTGTCCCCCGAATTCGCTACAATACAAAGGTACGTGTCTCTACATCAACGCTGCTGTTTTGTTTTAACCCAGCGAGTATACATTACACACTGTAGCAAATTCAGGGGGCAGCCGGCAACCGCCGCAGCCGGGACGCGAACCCGGGTTTCCAGCACCACGGGCGACGACGTTAACCAGTCGACTAAAGCAGTGGTTCTCAACCTTTTTGGGGTCCTGGACCCCCTGCGTATTTTTGATCTATCCTGAGGACCCCTCCACCTGATCTTGGGGGAGGGGGTTTGCAATTTGATAGAAACAGTAGAAACTGCATTTTAAATTGCATTATAGCATTTATTCACTCTTTGGGGCAAAAATAAGAGCTTTCAGTTGTAACTTAGATATAGTTAACAAAACAGAATTCTTATGCAGTAACTTTCAGATATATGTAACAACACAGAATATGTATTCAGTAACTTTCAGATATATGTAACAACACAGAATATGTATTCAGTAACTTTCAGATATATGTAACAAAACAGAATATGTATACAGTAACTTTCAGATATATGTAACAAAACAGAATATGTATTCAGTAACTTTCAGATATATGTAACAAAACAGAATATGTATTCAGTAACTTTCAGATATATGTAACAACAGCATTTTTATGCGGTAACTTTTAACAATGCAAACGGGAGCGAGATCTCTTATTAAAATACAATAAATTACACTTGTGAAACAGATGTAATTAGAGAAAAAAGTCCCGTTACCCTTTATAGTTTAGGTGGATAAAGGTCTCAGTCACATTTGAGTAAAACAATCCTATTTCTATAAATGTCATAGGATCTTTTTTTTAAAAAGATATTTTATTTTCACGGACCCCTTGCAATTACACCACGGACCACTAGGGGTCCGCGGACCCCCGGTTGAGAAACACTGGACTAAAGGGTCCGACTCATTCGCCAGCGGGCCAGGGAGCTTCGTGGTCGTTACAATATTATTGCATCGTCGCAAAGCGCTGTTGATGGAGACCGGATGTGGTTGGTGCAGCCTTGAATAAAAGCCCCCCCCCCCGTGCTAATTTCACGACAGCAAAAAAGTGGAGACGGAATTACATTTGTAATGGGGAAGAAAAAAAACAGGTGCTGTAATAAAGTGTCAGAAAATACGAACCGGCGTGGTTTAGCTATTGCACCATTGCGTTACAACAAGGGAGTCCTGGGTTCAGCCGCACCCCCCCTCCCCCCCCCTTTGGTCTTGTTTATAAGGATTTCCTCCCACGCGCCACAGATGATGTGTAGATTGTGTGTACGGCGCTTGTGATGGACTGCCAAGCTGTGCGGGGAGTCTCTGTGCCTTCCGCCCAGTGCATGCTGGGATGGGATCCAATCCCCCCACCTAACAGCGTTGCAACATTGTGTCGAAGGGCTGCAAACCCCTTTGAACCGGTTCTATTGACGCTGGTTTCGATCAGACGCTTCAGCATCAGGAGGTCAGCGTGTTGTTCGTCCCTTGCCAAGAAGTTATCAGAGGAAAACAGAGTCAGACACACACACACACACACACACACACACACACACACACACACACACACACACACACACACACACACACACACACACACACACACACACACACAAATCAACACAAACAGGTGACCCATTAATTTGATCTGATTTCTTTACGACTTGATGCGGATTGAGTCACCCCCTGTTTCTGCGGCGAACCCGCACATTGGGGGTGAGCGAGAAAACAGACGCTTTGCGGGAAGCCTTGTGAAAAATGGGAATGCCGGACTTGCTCTTCCAGTGAACTGGGTGGAAACATATGATGTTTCGTGTCTGCGTAACGCAGTGACTCACTCACACGCACACGCACGCACGCACGCACACACACACACACACACGCATGCACGAGCTGTGGCCCCTGCTATCTGTGCAGACGCTGACCCCTTGACTCCGGGTTTGAAATCCCCCTGTCCAAGCCGAGAGCAAAGAAAAAAACCAGCACAGAGCAGACTCTTATTCTCTGGATGGCCGTCCAACAGAGCATTCATTACATTCAACACAATGGCTCACACACACACACACACACACACACACACACACACACACACACACACACACACACACACACACACACACCCTCGTTGTGTGTGTGTGTGTGTGTGTGTGTGAACGTGGTGAGGCTGTGAATCAGCAAAAAAGAAAAGAAAAAAAGGGAATTTCAGATTCCCAAGAATTTCCAGCAACTTAACCTTGTGTGAGTATTTTGTTTCTACTACCCCAGTTTTGGTCTCATTTTGGAAACTGGCTACCAAATCAGCACGCACAAACACACACGCACACGCACACACACACGCGCTCACGCACACACACAAACACACAATCCCCCAAGCATAAATATCTGCATGATTCAGCTGCCTGCAGTTGTGAGATGTGCAGCGGCAGCCCTGCATGTTGGACACGATGTGCAGCAGCAGCCCTGCCTGCTGGATGAGTTGTGCAGCAGCAGCCCTGCATGTTGGACACGACGTGCAGCAGCAGCCATGCATGTTGGATGTGATGTGCAGCAGCAGCCCTGCATGTTGGATGTGATGTGCAGCAGCAGCCCTGCATGTTGGCTGTGATGTGCAGCAGCAACCCTGCATGTTGGATGAGATACGCAGCGGCAGCCCTGCATGTTGGATGAGACGTGCAGCAGCAGCCATGCATGTTGGATGTGATGTGCAGCAGCAGCCATGCATGTTGGATGAGATACGCAGCGGCAGCCCTGCATGTTGGACACGACGTGCAGCAGCAGCCATGCATGTTGGATGTGATGTGCAGCAGCAGCCATGCATGTTGGATGAGATACGCAGCGGCAGCCCTGCATGTTGGATGAGACGTGCAGCAGCAGCCCTGCATGTTGGACGAGATGTGCAGCGGCAGCCCTGCATGTTGGATGAGACGTGCAGCAGCAGCCCTGCATGTTGGACGAGACGTGCAGCGGCAGCCCTGCATGGTGGGCGAGATGTGCAGCAGCGGCCCTGCCTGCTGGATGAGTTGTGCAGCAGCAGCCCTGCAGGTTGGACACGACGTGCAGCAGCAGCCATGCATGTTGGATGTGATGTGCAGCAGCAGCCATGCATGTTGGATGTGACGTGCCACAGCAGCCATGCATGTTGGATGTGATGTGCAGCAGCAGCCATGCATGTTGGATGTGATGTGCAGCAGCAGCCATGCATGTTGGATGTGACGTGCCACAGCAGCCATGCATGTTGGCTGTGATGTGCAGCCGCAACCCTGCATGTTGGACGTGGCATGCAGCAGCAGCCCTGCATGTTGGCTGTGATGTGCAGCAGCAACCCTGCATGTTGGACGAGATACGCAGCGGCAGCCCTGCATGTTGGATGAGACGTGCAGCAGCAGCCCTGCATGTTGGACGAGACGTGCAGCGGCAGCCCTGCATGTTGGATGAGACGTGCAGCAGCAGCCCTGCCTGCTGGATGAGTTGTGCAGCAGCGGCCCTGCAGGTTGGACACGACGTGTAGCAGCAGCCCTGCATGTTGGATGTGATGTGCAGCAGCAGCCATGCATGTTGGCTGTGATGCGCAGCCACAACCCTGCATGTTGGACGTGGCATGCAGCAGCAGCCCTGCATGTTGGGAAGATGTGCAGCAGCAGTCCTGCATGTTGGACGAGATACGCAGCAGCAGCCCTGCGTGTTGGACCCAATGTGCAGCAGCCCTGCGTGTTAGACGAGATGTGCAGCAGCGGCCCTGCATGTTGGACGCTGACCCGTCCGTCACACTCCTCAGATAGGCTTGTTCTTGGGAAGCGCGGCCGGCCACCCACGTTCTTGGAATGGGAAGAGGTCTTTTTTTCTCACGGTACGAGGACAGCCGGTCACGGGTCAGCAGCATGGACTCGCCCCTGCAGTGGGCAGCCAGTTATTGTTCCAGTGTGAAGTTTAACTTAAGTGCAACTCCAGCGGCCAACTTTAACAGGTAGCCCACTTGATGCTGGTCTGTAAGAGGATCCCTGGGGAGGACTTAAGTGTATGAGATGCAGGGAGAGAGGCTGAAGTAGTGGTGGTGGTTTTAGCAAAGATAGACAGACAGACAGACAGACAGAGAGACAGATAGATAGATAGATAGATAGATAGATAGATAGATAGATAGATAGATAGATAGATAGATAGATAGATAGATAGATAGATAGATAGATAGATAGATAGATAGATAGATAGATAGATAGATAGATAGATAGATAGATAGATAGATGGATGGATGGATGGATGGATGGATGGATGGATGGATGGATGGATGGATGGATGGATGGATGGATGGATGGATGGATGGATGGATGGATGGATGGATAGACAGACAGACAGACAGACAGACAGACAGACAGACAGACAGACAGATAGATAGATAGATAGATAGATAGATAGATAGATAGATAGATAGATAGATAGATAGATAGATAGATAGATAGATAGATAGATAGATAGATAGATAGATAGATCATACAAAGCTGTGTGTAGGACAACACCTGGTGTCACCTGACAGGAAACGGATGTAATTCTCACGGTCATTAATTCCTTAACGCTCCTGTGCTCCCCGTATCACGTTAAACGCCTCTGTCAAACAGCCGAACAAAGAGCGGCGGTGTTATGAACGTGTCGTTGCAGCCTTTACGGCTCAAAGGCAGTTGCGACGTCAAGGTCATGGAGTGTAAGCACACAGTCGTGGTTGAAGGTTCGCCCTCAGAGCCGCCGCGAGTCTGAGAAAGTGCCGGGAGGGAGCGGTGCGATGGCTGAGGTCCAGAACACCAATCTCCTACGCTGAGGTCAAACCGACTCCCGGAGGAACGGCCCAGCTCGTCCACGTAGGAGCAGAAGGGATAGAACGGCTAGTCTCTGTCAAGGCTATCTCAGGCCCTTTCACACCACCCTCAGACGGACTACATTTTCCCCGCATACTGTATTTGAGACGTCTAGCAACCAAGAAGGGAGCGGCGAAGGGATCTCCTTGTGGAGGAATCCCTTGAAAAGATGCCTTCTCACTCAGTAGCTCCGTTTTCATCCCACTTTCCGTCATATCTACTAAAGCAACTAAAATCCCGGACGTAGCCCCCCCCCCCCCGTTCTGCTTCCGGCGCGGGAAGACGGCGGCGCAAATTCTCGTTTGCAGCGGCCTCACCCAGCGCCGTCCGTGCAGTGTCTTCGTCCACGTCTGCGTTTGGGTTCGTCTTCGTTTGATGGCTGGGAGAGCTGGCGCTGGATCGGCTGGGGGAGAGTTTGGTCCTGCTGCGTCCCGTGGGCCCGGGGACCACGGGCCCCGCCTGGAGCCGCGACCGAGGAGGCAACACCGAGAGCGGTCTGACAGCAGGCGGAAGCGGGGCAGGCTAAGCTAACCGCTAGCCCGTGCAGACCGGCAGTTCCGACAACACCGAGGGCGGTCTGACAGCAGGCGGAAGCGGGGCAGGCTAAGCTAACCGCTAGCCCGTGCAGACCGGCAGTTCCGACAACACCGAGGGCGGTCTGACAGCAGGCGGAAGCGGGGCAGGCTAAGCTAACCGCTAGCCCGTGCAGACCGGCAGTTCCGACAACACCGAGGGTCGTCTGACAGCAGGCGGAAGCGGGGCAGGCTAAGCTAACCGCTAGCCCGTGCAGACCGGCAGTTCCGACAACACCGAGGGCGGTCTGACAGCAGGCGGAAGCGGGGCAGGCTAAGCTAACCGCTAGCCCGTGCAGACCGGCAGTTCCGACAACACCGAGGGCGGTCTGACAGCAGGCGGAAGCGGGGCAGGCTAAGCTAACCGCTAGCCCGTGCAGACCGGCAGTTCCGACAACACCGAGGGTCGTCTGACAGCAGGCGGAAGCGGGGCAGGCTAAGCTAACCGCTAGCCCGTGCAGACCGGCAGTTCCGACAACACCGAGGGCGGTCTGACAGCAGGCGGAAGCGGGGCAGGCTAAGCTAACCGCTAGCCCGTGCAGACCGGCAGTTCCGACAACACCGAGGGCGGTCTGACAGCAGGCGGAAGCGGGGCAGGCTAAGCTAACCGCTAGCCCGTGCAGACCGGCAGTTCCGACAACACCGAGGGCGGTCTGACAGCAGGCGGAAGCGGGGCAGGCTAAGCTAACCGCTAGCCCGTGCAGACCGGCAGTTCCGACAACACCGAGGAAGGCGGTCTGACAGCAGGCGGAAGCGGGGCAGGCTAAGCTAACCGCTAGCCCGTGCAGACCGGCAGTTCCGACAACACCGAGGGCGGTCTGACAGCAGGCTAAGCTAACCGCTAGCCCGTGCAGACCGGCAGTTCCGACAACACCGAGGAAGGCGGTCTGACAGCAGGCGGAAGCGGGGCATGCTAAGCTAACCGCTAGCCCGTGCAGACCGGCAGTTCCGACAACACCGAGGGCGGTCTGACAGCAGGCGGAAGCGGGGCAGGCTAAGCTAACCGCTAGCCCGTGCAGACCGGCAGTTCCGACAACACCGAGGAAGGCGGTCTGACAGCAGGCGGAAGCGGGGCAGGCTAAGCTAACCGCTAGCCCGTGCAGACCGGCAGTTCCGACAACACCGAGGAAGGCGGTCTGACAGCAGGCGGAAGCGGGGCAGGCTAAGCTAACCGCTAGCCCGTGCAGACCGGCAGTTCCCACAATCCTCCTGGCCGGCGTTCGTTCCCTTGGCCAGTGATTCTCTTGTTGTTGTTTAGTCCGGCTATATGTGTTAGTTTAGACACGTTAATCAGTACGTGTGTCCTCGAGGCTCGTGTAGTTTTTGGATATGTGTTTTTGCCTTTGTGTTGCACTGCCGTGGGCCGGGGGGAAACGATACTCCGTTTCACGACGAACAAAGTGTTCCCGTTTCTTGACGTGTCCCACGCCGTACGTCCATATTTCCACACCGGCGGGAAAAGGTGGGCCAGCTAAGAGTAAAACAAAAAAAAAAACAGATGGCGATGCGACTACGTTCCCTCCGCATTTCCTGTTTGTCCTTCCTCCGTTTAACCGAACGCGTTCCCATCGCCCGTTTAGCCCGGCTCCGTCCAGCGAGTCGCACGTTTTATCAGATTTTGGCGTTTCCGTCCAGCTTTCGTAGCGCAAATCCTTCGTAACACACACACACACACACACACACACACACACAAAAATGCTTTGATGGAAACGTGGTTAACGATGGGAAATAGGGAGCGGCTCTGACTCAGAAAGCTAATCCGCTTTCCCATCAGGTACGATACAGCTGTGGGCGAATACAGTCGAGACGAGAAGAAGGCCTCCGAGGCTGCTTGACCTCGACGACCTCGCTGCGGTCATGTGATCGCGGATAAGGCCACTGATGAGCTCTCTCGCTTTCTCTTTCAACGGTTATGACCGCCGAAGAATGTGGGGTTTGAATGGGAATGCTTGTTCTACCCATTCCGACTCTGTAGCTCTCAACCCCACCCCCACCCCCACCCCCGCCTTTCAATAGGGGGGCCGGTGAAAAACCCCAACAACAACCTCTCCAACCGCACAACCGGCTTTGAGGAGGCGAGCACAGCGGGCCGTGGGCCGAGCATCGAGCATCCCACACGGAGGGAGGGAGGGAGGGAGGGGGGGGGCAGAAAGTTCCGCCAATAACTGGTCCAGTCTCCCACACAGACACCGAGAAGGTGTGGTGTTTATTTGTGCCAGCAAAGAGGAGGGTGGTTGGTGGTTTTTCAGTGTTACATCCCTACACTACGTCATGCTGTATCCTGCGTCCAAGCCTGCTCTCGGCGAATCACCGAGGACCCGCGGTGCCTTAACCTAGATGGACTGTCTGTCTGTCTTTGCACTGTTATGCTAACAGACGTGAAAAGTAACTGCAGTGCTGTAATGTAACGCAGCTGTAATTCGTTACTTTCCACCTCTGCGTCCGGATGTCGTGCACCCCCGTCATTGCGCCTGCGTGATAAAGCTCCGGCGTCCTATCCGCTGGAGGTAACTGCTGAGGTGGAGGACCTGGACGCTTGCTCTTTACCAGTTGAACCTCGCCTCACGTGCTGTTCATGCTGCAGGAGTGAGATTTTAGATTGGAGAAGCACAGCCTGGGTTCCGCTGCAGAACAGCGCCCCCTAGAGCTGGTACCAAGCACTGCGTTTTGCTGGGGGGGACCACATCAACCAACCAATCAATCAATCAATTTGTATTGATTCATAATGCGTTTCACATTTAGTGAAAGTGCGCAGATAAAAAAGGTAATGATAAAAGAAGAAAACAGGCAGAACTAAAAAAGAAAAGAAGTATAGACTGATAATAAAATGTAGCTAACAAGCTCGTGTAACACGTGCAGCTTGGAACTGGGAACTTCCGGTTGTAGGAGCAGTTTGGAGAAATTTGCCTTCCAGGCTTTCTGCCAGAAAACCTTTCTGTTAGGTTAGGATTAGGTTAAGGCTAGGTTGAAGTTAGGTTTAAATTGAGGTTGAAGTTAAGGTTAGGTTGAAGTTAAGGTTAGGTTGAAGTTAGGTTGAGGTTAAGGTTAGGTTGAAGTTAAGGTTAGGTTGAAGTTAAGGTTAGGTTGATGTTAAGGTTGAAGTTAAGGTTAGGTTGAAGTTAGGTTGAAGTTAAGGTTGAAGTTGAGGTTAGGTTGAAGTTAAAGTTAGGTTGAGTTAGGTTGAAGTTAAGGTTAGGCTGAGGTTAAGGTTAGGTTGAAGTTAAGGTTAGGTTGAAGTTAGGTTGAAGTTAAGGTTAGGTTGAAGTTAAGGTTAGGTTGAGGTTAAGTTGAGGTTAAGGTTAGGTTGAAGTTAAGGTTAGGTTGAAGTTAGGTTGAAGTTGAGGTTAGGTTGAGGTTAAGGTTAGGTTGAGGTTAAATTGAGGTTAAGGTTAGGTTGAAGTTAAGGTTAGGTTGAAGTTAAGGTTAGGTTGAAGCGGAGTTTAAGTGTGGGCAAGTTCAATGAATTTGGCAGAAAGCCCTGAAGGCAGACCTCTCCCGCGTGCGTTGTGCAACGCCTCTCGCGCTGACCGAGATTCGACCCTGTGATAATCGTAATACCGCACATGTCCTGTTAAAACAGTATATCTCCTTGTCAGTATGTACGAGTAATGAACTTTAAATCTAAAGGCCTTCCATGTGGCCTTACGTTTCTCCTCCAAGCTGATTGGCCCACTCGTCCTTCGCCTCGCATGTAACTGGGCATGGGGAGGCAGATGCCGGTGCTGGAATTCACTTCCTGGGTTAGAAATGGGAGCAGAACGTCACCCCGGGACATCCCTGTCAACTTGTCTCGACTCAAACTCTAATTACAGACTTGCAGGTGAAACAAAGAGAAGGTGGAAGGCAACTCTGTTCTTTCTATGGCATAACAGACCGTAAGAGAGGGGAATTCAGGATGTGCCAAATTTTGTATCCTGTGTAGAATATGTACCACTTTTCCGGCATAAGAAAACAGAGGAATTGCTCGCAGTCAGCAGGGGAAATGCTGGTGACTCCCCTCTCTCTCCGTCAATTAACGCTTTGAATTAACACCGAGGGAAACTCTTGTTAATGTATGCAGCAACACAGACGCATTTGTTCCTCTGCACAAAGGCACAGGGCCGCATAACCAACATACGGGGTTCAGATGTCAAGAAATCACAGCGTTACGACGGGCCCATCTACCTTCTTGTTCTTCACTGTACTGCGCTGGGATCGTCTCCTGCCAAACAAAATAAATTCTCTTTTTTAAACCGAGGCCTTGGTGTCTTTGGGGTGCGTAATTCACAGGGGATACACAATTTGACACAATCGCAGATCTAATGGCAGCGCCTTGGTTTTAAATCTGGCACAGCTCCTTTGTTGGGTGTAATTCCCCCCCTTGTTCCCATGCTTGTATCTCGATCGAACTCTCAAATTAGAGTCTCAAATTAAAATGGCCCGGACAGGAATAAATAAGATAGAATAATATTTTAATAGGATTTCGGATTGGCTAGAGAACGGATGCTTCCATGGGTACGTATGCAGCGTGCATATCCGTCCTATACATTTCATGGGTCTATACGTCCTATGTGGGCTTTGTTCATGCGCGAATGGGTTTTTCTCAGTAAATGACGAGGTAGGGACACCTCGAGGCTGGATGGAAACGGGATCACATGTTGTGTTGTTGTACTTTACTCAGCTCTTGCCAGCTCGTAAATTTTCCCTACGCGGTAGCAGCAATATCGCAGGCCTAGCAGTTCAACCGGTACGTTAGCCAGAATGGTAACGCGTCCATGCCAACTCCCAGCGTGTCTGCACTGGTCTCTCTCATCAAGACAGAGGACTGGAGATATGTGTATAGCACTTACTTGATACTCAGGAGTCTGGTGATGGTGGAGAAAAGTAATTCTGCACTGAAAAATATGGTGACGCACCGCTTTCGACAGCAGAATTTGGGGGGCCTCCAGGGGGGTAGTGCGCCTCAACGGTGTGCAAAATGTGTTTTGTTTTTTAATTGAGTACAATTTGGTTTCTGTGCAAATCCATGCTCGAGTCTGCTCCAGTGCAAGGTACTTGCAAGTCTGTATGGGTCGTCTATCCCTGGGTCGTGACCCTTGTTTCTGTCACGTCACCCGCTCTCTATGGTCTTCATATAGCACCTCCCTGCAAATAGTCAACGAAGCAGGAGCATTTAAAGGTATATACATCTACCATGTAAAGGAATATAGATCAAGTCATTTTTGATAACACAGCGGGATGTGTCCACCTTTCCCAAGGTCTGCTTGCGGGCTGTGCTGCGCACTAAGAGGACCATGTGCCTTTTGGTGACATCTAGTGGCCGAAAGTAAGAACAGCACCTTAATCGACCTAGAATGTACTGTCAGCAACGTCTGTCCCAATGAAAGTGAGGCAAAAAGAGATTTTTATTACAATAGAGGATATAAAATAAATACACATGACTTTTTTTTTTCTTCTTCTCATCAGTCATTTGTACAGTGAAATTTGGACAAGTTCGCTGAAAGCAGCCGGATCCATGGGTTTCTTTTCGTTTTTCCCGCGCCGTGCTATTGCTGCCTTAAACGCCAAGAGGAAACACAAACACACGTAGGCCATATGGACGCCTCAGACTCAAGTGCGCGCACACCCGTGCACGTGCGCGCACGCTGTACTGAGGAAAATGTCGCGAGAGTTGACAGACACCCCGGAACCTGCAAAGCGCATTGGGGGGGGGTGCAAACACGGGATGGGGGGGTCGGCAGGGTTCAAATTCAGCAAAACCCTCCATTGAAATACATCCGAAACGGCATACTCGAGTGGCATATCCATTTAGCTGCCTTGTTAATATTTCTTTACAAACTAGGGGGGCCGCCTCGTCAAAGATGCTCTGATTGGGGGGGGGGGCGGCCTTAATCAGCGCACCGAGTTTTCAAACTACCAAGTCACCAGACGTCTTGCGTTGGTGTGAATGGCGCATCACACGCAGACGCGCGTGTGCAGGTGGGAGTGTCTGTCTGTCTGTCCTGTACACACGGTTGAGCCCCGGGGGGACAGTCAGGTGCTTATGATTACGTTGTCCGCTGGAAAAGACAGGCACATGCAACTAGAATTTTAAAAAAAATAAAATAAAAAATAAAAGAGGAGGCGTGAGGAGAGCTCGGCCTGGAGGCGCACTACGTCTCACTATGTAAAGTGTGTACTATCATGTGTCGGACCACACACACGCACTCACACACGCATGCACGCACACACACACCGCTACACACGCACGCACACGCATGCACACACGCACACACACGCCGAGAAAGAAGCATCGCCTGCCTTACAACTCGCATACAACTGCCCTTACTTTAGTGTCTAAACAAGACATTAAAAACATTAAATACGTTTTATTTACCACTAAATATCGGGAGCAACGACAGTGCATCAAAAGACAATTACCTTATCGACATTTCAACGAGAAATTCTTAAAACACGCGTTTATGTACAGCGTTTCAACACGTACTTGTAACTGCGCCTCGGTGGACGCCGTGCGAAGGGAGCGCGAGAGCGGCGCGGGGACGGATGTTGAACACAAAAAAAAAAGAAAAAAAGAAAAAAGAGAAGAGTCACGCGCAGCCGCGAGACTCCGCGTCGCGCGAATGGCACGCCCGGACGCGATATTATGAACCCTACATAGCCCTCGCCAAAATCCCGTACCCTGTCCCAAATCTCGCGAACTGACGCCGGATTTCCGCTGCGTTGCTAAGGAAACAATCAACTATCAACTCGGTGCGAAGCAAAGCTAACGTTAGCTACCTTCAATTTTGTAATTTTGTATTTTTCGCAATTTTGGACAGCTGGCTGCTTTTGTAATTTTGGACTGCTGGCTGTCAACAACAGAACGGAGGTAAGTAACGTTAGTTGTCACACGCCTCTGCTCCTTGGATACGTTATTGGTATTATATTAATGTTGATTGTGGATAACTTAGACAGGTTAAATTGTGGGTGTACAGCGTTTCCTTGATGAGCGCTAACCCCATAACAACATATTTTCGCGTTGCTACGGTGGCGCACACGTGACAAAGCCAGAAACGGGATTTTGGCGAGGCCTATGTAGGGTTCATAATATCGCCGCCCGGACGCGGTGATGGAGAGAAGACGCACATACGCGGGACTCGAGCCCAAGACACGTGTACAGAGAGCAGCGCTGAAACCGCAAAAGGCAACGGTCAACTCAGAAGACGAAACGCTCGCTACTTCAGGCCCCGCCCCGGACGAGCGCGCGGACTCTGACGTCATACGCGCGCTCGGTGACGTGAGGCGGGAAACGACGCCCGACGGCGGGAAACGCGGTCCGAGTGACGTCGTCGGCTGGCTCGACGAGAGGTGCCTCTCTGCAGCCTACTGCGGTTTAAGGCAGAGGAAGCTTCCAGAAACAACGGGTATTTATTCATATACGTACGGAAATAATAAATATGATTGTATACTATCCATATATATGTATCTCTATACAATATTCCATTTAGAGTACATTTTCAAATGCGGCGAGAAGAGGAGGCCGAGGCGAGAGCGCCCGCCTCGGCTAGGCTACTGGAGTCCGTGTGTGTGCAGTCGGAATGGACGAGGCGACGTTTACGTCCCAATCAAAGCCGCGGGAAGCCGGCCGACTGCGCGCTTTCATAGTAAAACCTAAGCACTGCGCAGGTGAAAGCTTTTGTCTGTGGTTTTGCATAGGAAATCGGTTCGACAGTGAGCTCACCGCCCCAGTCTGCGCCTGCTGGAGCTTGGCGCTGAATAATACTTAATAGACACCTCGCTTGTGTAGAGAGAGAGAGAGAGAGACAGGGCCGGGCCAAGCCTTTGTGGGGCCCCTAGCAGAATTGGATTTGCCCCCCCCCCCAATTGCCACTCCCACCCCACGCACCCCGTTCTGCCGACCCAGCACGTGACTCGGGCCGGCCCTGTTGGAGAGAAATGTACAAGTGTCCCGCGCACCCTCGGCGCTACTGAGCTAGACTTCAAATACACAGCGTGCAGAGTGGACCGGCTGTCCTGAGTCGCTCTAATGAACTCCATCCGTCCATTATCCAAACCGCTTATCCTGCTCCCTGGGTGGTCGCAGGGATGCTGGATCCTATCCCAGCAGTCACTGGGCGGCAGGCGGGGAGACACCCTGGACAGGCCGCCGTGCCATCACAGGGCCGACGCACACAGTCACATCTAGGGACAATTTAGTACGGCCGAATCACCCGATTCATCTTCGTTCCAGCCCTCACCTATGGCCGTGAGCTGTGGGTATTCACCAAAAGGGTGAGATCGTGGCTACAAGCTGCTGAAATGAGTTTCCTCCGTAGGGTGTCTGGGCTCGGCCTTAGAGATCGGGTGAGGAGCTCGGACATCCAGAGGGAGCTCGGAGTACAGCTGCTGCTCCTTCGCGTCGAAAGGAGTCAGTTGAGGTGTTTCGGGCATCTGATTAGGGTGCCTCCCGGGCGCCTTCCTTTGGAGGTTTTCCGGGCATGTCCAACTGGGGAGGAGGTAGACCCAGAACTCGCTGGAGGGACTACATGTCCAATCTGGCCAGGGAACGTCTTGGGATCCCCCAGGAGGAGCTGGAGGGCGTTGCTGAGAAGAGGGACGTCTGGAGTGTCCTACTTAGCTTGCTGCCACCGCGACCCGACCCGGGAGAAGCGGCTGAAGATGGGATTTGATGAGACGATTCACCTGACCTACGTGTCTTTGGACTTCGGAGGAAACCGGAGCACCCGGGGGAAACCCACGCACACACGGGGAGAACATGCAAACTTCACACAGAGGACGACCCGGGACGACCCCAAAGGTTGGACTACCCCAGGACCTTCTTGCTGTGAGGTGACCGCGCTAACCAGTGTGCCACCCAATCCCGTCTGATTAACTCAGGACATATAAATTAGTTCCACACCCCAAATGAAGACAGAACCAATTTATCTGTCCCGAGTAAGTTAGACCATTAGACCAACTCAGGACAGCTGGTCCACACCCCACTCTGCCACAGTGCACATAACCCAGGAGGAGAAAAACCTCTGATGAATAGCTGCTGGTTTTGACCCCCCAGTCAAAAAAAACCCCCCCTGCTGTACTGTGAAGGCCGTGATGTCAACTACAGCTCCAAAACACACCGTGCAGTCTTCATGGGCCTAACACAGCCAGACACCCCCCGCCCACCCCCACCCCCACATGCCCAGCATCCAGAAACAGCTGGCAAAAAAAAAAAAGTGTTTTCATGAAAGGTGCTCCCGGCAGATGTTTTCATTGGCGTGGACTGACATCCTTTGCGGTAATCATTTATCGAATGGAGTCCATCGATCTGTTGTTGACCTCTGACATCGGGCTTTCTGAGTGATTATTCACGGTGGATGGCGGCTCAGGGGCTTGTTTTGGTGAAACAAGCCGCTGGTTCTGCGTGCGCCCAAATGTACAGGAGAGCCGACAACAGAAACCAGACAACATAACCGATAAAATGACATACGAAGAGTTTGTCTCTAAAATGGTTGTGCGAACCCCCTTAGAGGAGGAACTTCGTTCCACAACATTAGTTGGACACACCATTCAAATAACATCTGGTCTGTGAAAAGGGTCGACTCTTGGCCAACCAAAGTCAAGTCTTCTTTTTTTTTTTGGATTCTTTTCCCCCTTTTCCTCCCCAATTGTACTTGGCCAATTACCCAACTCTTCCGAGCCGTCCTGGTCGCTGCTCCACCCCCTCTGCTGATCCGGGGAGGGCTGCAGACTACCACATGCCCCCCCCCCGATACATGCGGAGTCGCCAGCCGCTTCTTTTCACCTGACAGTGAGGAGTTTCACCAGGGGGACGTAGCGCGTGGGAGGATCACACTACCCCCCTCCCCCCGAACAGGCACCCCGACCGACCAGAGGAGGCGCTGGTGCAGCGACCAGGACCAGGATAGTTCATTTTAGAAACAAATCCTTCATGACAAAATCAGAGACTCACAGACACGGAGGCTTCATGCTGGGCCGGGGTTCATCCATTTGCATTTTGACACGTGAGGGTTTGACAAATGGACCAAAACGTTTCACCCCTCTGAGACTTTCTACAATGCACCCGTCCACCCATTATCTGAACCGCTTATGCTGCTCTCAGGGTCGCAGGGGACTTTTTACAAGAAGAAAAATAACAAAAACAACGTCTTTGCCCTCAGACACTCCCAGAATGTAAAACGAAAACGTCACAAATTCACACAACTCAAACAGAGGTGACTCGAACTTGTGTGTTAATAATGGCTTGTCCTGAACGCGGAGCGGTGCCTTTTGAACCGGCCTGTGGTTTGACATCTGCTGTAATTTGGCATCATCTATCCCTCCATTATCCAAGCCGCTTAACCCCGGTCGGGGTCGCGGGATTGCTGGAGCCTATCCCAGCCGTCGCTGGGAGACACCCCGGACAGGCTGCCAGGCCGTCACAGGGCCGACACACATTCACACCCACGGACAATTTAGTGCGGCCAATTCACCTGACCTACATGTCTTTGGACTGTGGGGGGAAACCGGAGCACCCGGAGGAAACCCACGCAGACACGGGGAGAACATGCGAACGCCACAGAGCACGACCCGGGACGACCCCCCCCCCAAGGTTGGACTACCCCAGGCTTCGAACCCAGGATCTTTTTGCTGTGAGGCGGACGCGCTAACCACCGGGCCACCGTGCCGCCCTCATTTGGCATCATTTACACTGAAATATTTATGCTGACTGTGGCAAAACACAACCCCTGTGAGAGGAAACCCAGTAAGGTGTCCACACGTGTGGCCCAATATCTGACTACACCAGAGGGAACAAAACAGTCAAACTGGTTGTCTCTCGGTTTCGGTGACACAAAGCCTCGAACTAAGGACATGCCATCGGCTGCAAAATGCAAACGAGCGTCACTGTTCTCCTGCGGCGAGTGCAGCTGGTGTGCCACCTCGACTGTTGTTAGGATTATGTAGGAAAAATGTGTTAAAAATGTACAGAAAACATGATTTCTGGGATCCACAAAGAACTGTAAAAACTGTAAAAAAAGAAAAGAAGCCCCCCCTCATTTGCAAGAACACAGGCCCGGTTCCCTATTCAACCACTGCGGGTCAGCATTTCCTCATTTAACACTGCAGGCTAAAAACTTGCAAGAGGGCCCCCAAGACATTTTTGGAGTAAACACGCACGTGCACACACACGTGCACACACACACACACACACACACACACACACACGATTACCGTTGAGTCAATGGGTACGCTCTTTTTGGGCAAGGTGGGTGGGGCCATGTAAAAGAAAAAGTTGTCCGTGCATCCGAAATCAGATTTACATTTGTGCTCGAACTTGGAAGCGTTCAGCTGGAATGTCATTGGCGTGTTTGCTTGATGTTTAGCCGAAGTTTCAGGCAACTTAACAGGAAACCAAAGGTGCCCGATAAACCGACGCACCGCCCGAAACGGCGACGTGGTCTCTGCCCTCGCCCTGCAGCTTGCAGGACAGTAGACGTGATCGACATGCTGCGCGGGCAAAAAGCCCCACTCCCCCGCTGCCCATGTGAACGTCGCGTACGCTCTCAAACCCACGGGCGGAGGTTTCCTATCGGGTCACATGACTCTCAACCGCAGCAGCCTTTGGAAGAACGCACCCATTCACAAAGGACCGGCAGAATCTGCTCACATGTCTGACTGGGCTTCTACTCAGTGCAAAGCCAGAGGGGTGGAGTGAACCGGAGTGGAGTAGAGTAGAGCGGAGTGGAGCGGAGTAGAATAGAGTAGAGCGGAGTAGAGTAGAGCGGAGTAGAGTAGAGCGGAGTAGAGTGGAGTAGAGTAGAGCGGAGTAGAGTAGAGCGGAGTAGAATAGAGTAGAGCGGAGTAGAGTAGAGCGGAGTAGAGTAGAGCAGAGTAGAGTAGAGCGGAGTAGAGTAGAGCGGAGTAGAGTAGAGCGGAGTAGAGTAGAGCGGAGTAGAGCGGAGTAGAGTAGAGTAGAGCGGAGTAGAGTAGAGCGGAGTAGAGTAGAGCGGAGTAGAGTAGAGTAGAGCGGAGTAGAGTAGAGCGGAGTAGAGTAGAGCAGAGTAGAGCAGAGTAGAGTAGAGCGGAGTAGAGTAGAGCGGAGTAGAGTAGAGCGGAGTAGAGTAGAGTAGAGCGGAGTAGAGTAGAGCGGAGTAGAGTAGAGCGGAGTAGAGTAGAGCGGAGTAGAGTAGAGCGGAGTAGAGTAGAGTAGAGCGGAGTAGAGTAGAGCGGAGTAGAGTAGAGCGGAGTAGAGTAGAGCGGAGTAGAGTAGAGTAGAGCGGAGTAGAGTAGAGCAGAGTAGAGCAGAGTAGAGTAGAGCGGAGTAGAGTAGAGTAGAGCGGAGTAGAGTAGAGCGGAGTAGAGTAGAATAGAGTCAGGAGTCTTGGGTAGAACCACACCCAAGGTCGTTCCAACTCTTTGCAGATCAGTTCAGTGATCAGAGTAGCTCATTGATTGACTAAAAGAACACAAAATGCATATAAAAAACACACACACACACACACACACACACACACACACACACACACACACACACAGG
Organism: Lampris incognitus; assembly: GCF_029633865.1. Taxonomy (NCBI): domain Eukaryota; kingdom Metazoa; phylum Chordata; class Actinopteri; order Lampriformes; family Lampridae; genus Lampris; species Lampris incognitus. The sequence continues at coordinate 41,057,125 of NC_079225.1, read as the reverse complement.
GCAAGATGACAAAATTAAAAAAAATAACTGTAAGACCAAAATAATCCTGACAATAAAAAAACAAATCAGACGTCAGGCAGTAACAGTCTCGGGAGTGTGGAGGTGGTGGAGGTGTTGGGGTGGGCGGGGGGGGATGGGGGGGGTCTGGGTTTGTACTGTTAGCTGCCCTGTTTGCATACACGTGCGCTCAGCAAACCTTGGAAGTTCTCGAGGGCTCGCAACGGGACTCGCGTCCGACGAAGACGTCCCGACGGCAGGGCCTCGACGGCGGAGGGCAGCTCGCAACAAGCCCCCGGCCGCAGGCAACAAGCCCCCAGCCGCAGGCAACAAGCCCCCGGCCGCAGGCAACAAGCCCCCGGCCGCAGGCAACAAGCCCCCGGCTGCAGGCAACAAGCCCCTGGCTGCAGGCAACAAGCCCCCGGCTGCAGGCAACAAGCCGCCGGCTGCAGGCAACAAGCCGCCGGCTGCAGGCAACAAGCCGCCGGCTGCAGGCAACAAGCCGCCGGCTGCAGGCAACAAGCCCCCAGCTGCAGGCAACAAGCCCCCAGCTGCAGGCAACAAGCCGCCGGCTGCAGGCAACAAGCCGCCGGCTGCAGGCAACAAGCCCCCTGCCGCAGGCAACAAGCCCCCAGCTGCAGGCAACAAGCCGCCGGCTGCAGGCAACAAGCCCCCGGCTGCAGGCAACAAGCCGCCGGCTGCAGGCAACAAGCCGCCGGCTGCAGGCAACAAGCCCCCAGCTGCAGGCAACAAGCCCCCAGCTGCAGGCAACAAGCCGCCGGCTGCAGGCAACAAGCCGCCGGCTGCAGGCAACAAGCCGCCGGCTGCAGGCAACAAGCCCCCAGCTGCAGGCAACAAGCCCCCAGCTGCAGGCAACAAGCCCCCAGCTGCAGGCAACAAGCCCCCTGCCGCAGGCAACAAGCCCCCTGCCGCAGGCAACAAGCCCCCTGCCGCAGGCAACAAGCCGCCGGCCGCAGGCAACAAGCCGCCAGCCGCAGGCAACAAGCCGCCGGCCGCAGGCGGGCGCTCGCGACGCCCTAAAAACGGCTCCTTTGTCGAGAACAACCCGGCTGTGCGCGTCTTCACTCGCGCCGGTCGGGAAAAGCTCGTCCGTCAGACGTTTTGCGTCTCTCGGGGTGGTGAGCTCGGATATACAGAGACTCAAGGGCCCGTGGAGAGACAACACATTTTTTTTCCCCCCTCCTTAATTTTTCCAAATTGAAATCTGGACAAACTTGGGTCTAAATACTGAACCCCCCCCCCCCCCCACAGCAAGAAGATGAAGACAAATTGCGCATCTCTCGTTTCCCTGCAGTTGCATCAGCCGCCGAGGTGCCGATTTTTTTTTTCCTGTATAGAAAAATTCTTCTTTCCTTTTTGCACTTGAAAGGAGAGTTGGCTCACACCCCCCCCACCCCCACCCCCCCATTGGATTTGATCATCCGAGTCAATGGTTTCATGAAGGACGGGGGAGGGGGGGATCTGTAAAGGGCTGTTCTCCCGGGTTTCGTCCAATCAGTCCTCAACGGTATTTACAGATGACATCAACTATCAAGGTAAACTTGAGAACTCGAGCGAACAAGCGAAGAAAACGAAAGCGAAACCCAACGAATAGAAAAAAAGGTGCGATGCAATATACACGTATGAACACAGCTGCGGCTCTTCCTCGTGAAGAGTGCGTGTTTCTAAGTGCCATGGCTCTGGGAGTCTCCGCGTCTGACCGGCGCAACGTCCTCGAGATTCGCACCATATGTTGTCGTTTCTTTAAAAGTTGTTCGGGGGTGGGGGGGGGGGGGGAGGACAACAACAAACCAAACGACAACAAAGAAAATAAAACGTCACTGCCCCAGGAGGAGGCAGGACTAGTTCTTTTGGTTCCTGTGTTTTGAGTTTGCCTTCATATTGCAGTGCCCTTGGAAGGGGTGGGGGGGGGTGGGGGGTTGGAACTGGGTGTCAGGTCAAGGTGAGGGCCATGGATGTGCTGGCGTACTCCCAACAGGCGGAGACGAAAATCCCATCCGGACCCGGTGGGGCGGAGATGGAAGGTGTTGGTGGCGGGGGAGCGCTCCTTGGCTGGAGCCGAAGTTGTTTGAGGAGGAGCCAGAGAAGAGGGAGAAGGGAGGGGGGGGGGGAGGAGAAGAAGGAGAAGCAGGAGAAGGAGAAGAAGAGCAAGGAGAGAGCGAATGCGGTGACTCCTCTGCTGGTTGGAGTGACTGCTCAGTAGCGGTGGGTCTGGTGGGAGTACTGGGAGCTCTGCTGGGACGATGAGGAGTATCCCATGGTGCTCTGCGACTGGGCTGAACTTTGGACGTTGCTTTGGTAAGCAAGACGGGAACTGGAGTGCTGCGAGAGAGAGAGAGAGAGAGAGAGAGAGAGAGAGAGAGAGAGAGAGAGAGAGAGAGAAACATTGCTTGAGAGTTTCTTCGGAAGAGAAGGGGAAGTAAAGAGTCTAACACTGATGCTAACGCAGACAGCAGAGGCCAAGACTGCAAACAACAAAATAAGAAAGCTTCTTTCAAGAGGAAATACAAGAAGTGGTACCTTAAATATGGCTTTATTCGACCAGTCGGAGACCCCCTCCCCTACATTTTCCCCCTTTTCTCCCCAATTGTATCTGGCCAATTACCACATGCCTCCTCCGACACAAGTGGAGTCGCCAGCCGCTTCTTTTCACCTGACACTAAGGAGTTTCACCAGGGGGATGTAGCGCATGCGAGGATCACGCTATTCCCCCTCCCGAACAGGGACTCCAACCGACCAGAGGAGGCGCTAGTGCAGCGATCAGGACACGTACCCACATCCGGCTTCCCAGCCGCAGACACGGCCAATTGTGTCTGTAGGGACGCCCGACCAAGCCGGAGGTAACACGGGGATTCGAACCGGCGATCCCCGTGCTGCCTCCTACAGCAGTCGTTAGGTGCCAGACAGTTAAGTAGACGCACATCGCCAGCAACTTGTTTCCCCACTTCGAAAAACATCTGTACTGTCCACAAGACGGGTTGTTTCAAGACTCAGCAGTCGAGATTTCCTCTATTGTCATTTTCATTATGTACCTGCGCACATAAATCAAAACGAGTTGCCGTTTCTCCCAGCCCACAGCGGCGCAACAGAGGAGACAAAAATACACATCCCAAAGGTCCCTAAAAGCACAAAAACAGAGAGAACGAAACAAAAAAAGCACAAATGGTTAACAACGCGGTCCATTCAAGTGCCGTTTCAGTTTGAATGTTGACAGCCGGTGTCTGTCAACTTCTGTTGTAACCTTTTCGTTATCCGTAAAAGTACTACTTGTGTTTTTATACCTTTATCCATAACTGTTCTCGGTTGTCTACAGCACCGCGAGGGAGTGGTCTGGTCCTCATTAATATTCATGAGCCGAGCTTTGAGTGACAAGATAAGCAAGGGTCGGTGGTAAGAGTGGGCGGAGTTTCATATTTTGATGATTTCATCTGATTGGCTGTTTGTAAAGTGTGTCTGGTCATATATTTTTATTTTTTTTTATCTCGACTATGTGCATTATTTTATACTGTTGTGTAAGGCAGTGGTTCTCAACCTTTTTGGGGTCCTGGAGCCCCCTGCGTATTTTTGATCTACCCTGAGGACCCCTCCACCTGATCTTGGGGGAGGGGGGTTGCAATTTGATAGAAACAGTAGAAACTGCATTTTAAATTGCATTATAGCATTTATTTACTCTTTGGGGCAAAAATAAGAGCTTTCAGTTGTAACTTAGATATAGTTAACAAAACAGAATTATTATGCAGTAACTTTCAGATATATGTAACAAAACAGAATATGTATTTAGTAACTTTCAGATATATGTAACAAAACAGAATATGTATTCAGTAACTTCCAGATATATGTAACAAAACAGAATATGTATGCAATAACTTTCAGATATATGTAACAACAGAATTCTTATGCAGTAACTTTTAACAATGCAAACGGGAGCGAGATCTCTTATTAAAATACAATAAATGACACTTGTGAAACAGATGTAATTAGAGAAAAAAGGCCTGTTACCCTTTATAGTTTAGGTAGATAAAGGCCTCAGTCACATTCGAGTAAAATAATCCTATTTCTATAAATGTCATAGGATCTTTTTTTGAAAGATATTTTATTTTCACGGACCCCTTGCAATTACACCACGGACCACTAGGGGTCCGCGGACCCCCGGTTGAGAAACACTGGTGTAAGGCACCTTGTAACGTTGTTTAGAAAGGTGCGATATAAATAAAGTTCATTATTATTATTATTATTACCACATTAAAAAATCACCTAAAAGAAACTGAACTAGGGGGCGCTCTTCCAGACAAACTGAATT